>NC_053028.1:210644240-210939439 GCF_003073215.2 Triticum urartu | reverse complement strand
CCTAACTTGCGACATATGCCTTCAATGCGATTATGTCTCTAAGTCATGCCTCGACACGTGGGAGCTATAGTCGCATCGAGGGTGTTACAAGTTGGTAATTAGAGCCTTCCCCGACCTTAGGAGCCCCATTGCTTGATCGTTTTTAGCGGCCGAGTTGTGTGTAGAAAAAAATGTTTTGAGTCATTTAGGAATCATACATCAGAGATATTAGGAATTCTTTTTACTTCCCAGTCTCCTCATCGCTCTGGTAAGGCATCCTGACGTAGAGTTTTGACTCTTCTCTTCTCAAATTTCACTAAAAAAAATTAGGATCACGCGGGTATCTTGGAATCATTCCGATGGTTTTATGATGAGAACATTGTCTTGGTGCCTCCTATCAGGGGTTTAGTGGAAGTGTCCCGGGGAGTTGAGCTCTGAGGTGTTGTCATCATAATTTTATCGTTGCAGTTCTGGAATACCTGTGTCTAGTACGCCAACATCGAAAATCTCTTTTATGCAGTTCGTTGGTGAGATAACCTCGACACCACCCAGTACTGGGGCGGGAGTTCGGGAGTATCGCCATAACTTGTATAACGGATGCTTTTCGAAGGTTGAGGTAGATGGTTTCCGAAGGTTTCTTGGTTATGTGTTGAAGGATGGATACAGCTGGATGTAGGATTTGCTAGATTTGGGTGAGATATTATGCTTCCCCTGTATCCCCAACACCTGATTGCATAACCGGAAAGGTTCGGGAGTTTCATAGGTGGGAACTCTAGTAGTTCTAGTTCTTCTTCCACGGATATTGGTTTGGGATTGGGATTTCTTACCGATTATTCGTTCTCGATCCGTACCTTGTTGATTTATTTCTCTACCTTAATTCTACGTGGCTTCTCAATTTATGGATATGTGACCATTTCAAGAGGAATGCATTCGTTCATTTTGTTCGGATGTGAAGACTATATGTTGCAATTTTCATTCCGTTGGATTCAGCTTCAATATTTCTCTGTCAATGTGCTAATGGTGGTCAACCTCTTCAGGATGGCTCCTCCAACGCGCACGACTCCGAATCCTGATCCGCCGCCACCTCCACCTCCTCCAGAGGCATGGCAAGCTGTGATGGCCGCAAGCAATGAAAACACACAGTTGATCATGCAAATTCTTCAAGAGCGCAATCAAGGCAATCAAGGGAATCAAGGCAGCAGTCAGAATTACTTTGCTTCACTCAACCAGTTCCTTGCTAACGGGCCAAAGACTTTCAGCAATTGTGTTGAGGCAGCCGATGCTGACGATTGGCTTGTGGATCTGTGCAAGCATTTCGAGTGCAGTAACGTCAGGCCTGAGGACTTTGTTAAGTTCGCTTCCTTCCAACTCAAAGATCAAGCTGCAGAATGGTCCAGCAGTACAAGGATTCCCGAGGTGGACGTGTTATCACTTGGGATGATTTCCGTCGAGATTTCCGAGCTCATCATATTCCCCAGAGCGTGGTTGAAAGCAAGCATGAGGAATTCCGCAATCCGAAGCAAGGCTCTTTGTCTGTCTATGACTACAACAAGTTGTTCCAGAAGCTCGCCCGCTTTGCCAAGCAGGACGTCCCTGATGAGAAGAGCATGATATACCAGTTCAGAGGTGGTCTCAGAGAAGAAATCCAGCTAGCTCTTGTTCTCTTCGAGCCCTTGAGATACGATGAGTTCTACAACATGGCACTGAAGCAAGAGGCTGCTCAGTTGAGGTGCGATGCTTCCAAGAAGTGAGTTAGAGATGTTACTCCTTCTTCCTCTACTCAAGTGGCCAAGCAGCAGAAGTATTGGCTTCCTCCTCCTCCATTCCGTCAGCCGTATCAGCAGAAGAGCAAAGGTGGCAGTGGTTCTTCCCACCCACCCAACCCTGGCTTTCAGAATAAGACTTCGTCTCAAGCTCCAAGATCGAGTGCTCCGTATCACCGTCCGCTTTCTGAGGTCACGTGCAACAAGTGCCAACAGAAGGGTCACTATGCCAACAAGTGTTTCAACCAGAGGCGTCTTCCTCCTCCTCCTCCTCCTGTCAGATCAGCAAGTACAACTGTGGTCAAGCATAACCCCAAGCATGCCAAGGTCAATTTGATGAATGCAGCTCAGGCAGAGGACTCGTCAGATGTGATCATGGGTAACCTTCCTGTTAATGATATTCCAGCTAAAGTTCTTTTTGACACTGGTGCATCGCATTGTTTCATCTCGAGACCGTTTACAAATAGGCATGATTTGGTTTCGCAAGTTTTGCCTAGTCCTTTAGCAGTTGTCTCTCCCGGTAAGCGCATGCATGCTAACTCCATCGTTCCGGATGTTTCTATCACTTTGGGTGACTACAAGTTCTTGGTTTCTCCTACGGTTCTCGGTGACTCGGATATTGATCTTATTCTCGGAATGGATTGGCTTTCTAAGCACAAGGCACATCTTGATTGTGCAGCAAGGCGGATTCAATTGACTCATTCGTCTGAGGATGTAATTGTCTTTGCCGCTCATGATGATACCATTCGTCTGTTTTCTCTCAATGAGAAGGGTGAATTGGATGCTATCTCGCAAATTCCAGTCGTTTGCGAATATCAAGACGTCTTTCCAGAAGAGCTCCCAGGAATGCCTCCGCACTGGCCAGTTGAATTCATTATTGATCTTGAGCCTGGAACGGAACCTGTGTGCAAACGTCCTTACAAGCTCGGACCTGAAGAGTTGAAGGAGCTGAAGAAGCAACTCGATATTCAAGAGAAAATGGGTCTCATCCGGCCTAGTTCTTCTCCGTGGGGTTGTGGTGTTCTTTTTGTGAAGAAGAAGGATGGAACGGACCGACTTTGTGTTGATTACTGTCCAGTGAACAAGAAGACTATCAAGAACAAATATCCACTTCCCAACATCAATGAGCTGTTCGAACAACTCAAAGGTGCTCGAGTATTCTCCAAGCTTGATCTCCGTTTGGGTTATCATCAGATTCGAATTTGTGAGCAAGATATTCCCAAGACGGCTTTCATGACAAGCTTTGGTTCATATGAATACACTGTGATGTCTTTTGGCATCGTCAACGCTCCTCCGACGTTCTCTCGCATGATGAACTTCATCTTCAACGCCTACACCAATGACTTCGTTTTGGTCTATCTCGACGACATTCTGGTTTTCTCCAAAACAAGGAAGATCATGCCAAGCACTTGCGTTTGGTACTCGATAAGCTCAGGGAACATCAGTTCTACGCCAAGTTCTCCAAGTGTGAATTTTGGCTCGATGAGGTTCTTTATCTTGGTCATATCATCTCCGCCAAGGGCATTGCCGTGAATCCTGAGAAGGTGTCTGCAATTGTGAATTGGGAACCTCCTCAGAACGTGAAGCAACTCCGTAGCTTCCTCGGTCTCGCAAGTTATTGTGGAAGATTCGTTGAAAACTTTTCTAAGATCGCGAAGCCTCTCTCTAATCTTCTTCAGAAGCACGACAAGTACGTTTGGTCTCCGGAGTGTGATATTGCTTTCAACACTTTGAAAGAGAAATTGATCACTGCTCCAGTTCTGACTCCGCCTGATGAATCCAAGCCGTACGAGGTCTTTTGTGATGCCTCTCTCCAAGGTCTTGGCGCAGTTTTGATGCAAGAAAAGAAAGTTGTTGCTTATACCTCTCGCCAGTTGAAGCCTAATGAGAAGAACTACCGCACTCATGATCTTGAGTTGGCGGCAGTTGTGCATGCTCTTTTGACTTGGAGACATCTTCTACTGGGAAGAAAAGTGGACATTTTCACTGATCACAAGAGTCTCAAGTACATCTTCACTTAGCCTAATCTCAACCTCAGGCAAACTCGATGGGTCGAAATGATTCAAGAGTATAATCCGAGTATCGAGTGTACTCCAGGCAAGGCTAATGTGATTGCTGACGCATTGAGCAGGAAAGCTTACTGCAACAGTTTGATTCTTAAACCTTATCAACCCGAGCTTTGTGAAGCTTTCCGCAAACTTAATCTGCATATTGTTCCTCAAGGTTTCCTCGCCAACCTTCAACTCTCCTACCTTAGAAGACCAGATTCGCCAAGCCCAGCTTCTTGATGCTATGGTGAAAAAGGTGAAGATTGGGATTGCCAAGAGTCAGTCCAAGTACAAGTGCTACCGCCTTGATGACAAGGACACTCTCTTCTTGGAGGATCTTATTGTTGTACCCAAAGGTGACCTTCGTAAAGTGATCTTGAACGAGGCTCACAATTCTCTCCTCTCCATCCACCCTGGGAGCACGAAGATGTATCAGGACCTCAAGCAAGCTTATTGGTGGACTCGAATGAAGCGCGAGATCGCTCAATTCGTGAATGAATGTGATGTCTGCAGAAGAGTGAAGGCAGAACACCAAAGGCCAGCAGGTCTCCTCCAACCTCTTGCCATTCCAGAATGGAAGTTTGACCACATTGAAATGGACTTCGTGACTGGGTTTCCAAAGTCCAAGCGTGGCAATGATGCTATATTCGTTGTCATCGACAAACTCACCAAAGTGGCTCACTTTCTGCCTATCAAAGAGTCGATCACTGCAGCTCAGTTGGCGGAACTCTATACCTCTCGAATTGTCTCTCTGCACGGTATTCCTCAAGTGATCTCTTCAGACCGTGGCAGCATCTTTACCTCGAAGTTTTGGGATTCTTTTCAGAAGGCCATGGGCACGAACATCCGCTTCAGCACAGCTTTCCATCCTCAAACTAGCGGTCAAGTCGAGCGTGTCAACCAGATTCTTGAAGATATGCTCAGGGCTTGTGTGATCTCCTTCGGCATGAAGTGGGAGGATTGTCTTCCTTATGCTGAATTCTCCTACAACAACAGTTTTCAAGCAAGTTCGGGCAAGGCCCCTTTTGAAATTCTGTATGGAAGGAAGTGCCGTACCCCCCTCAACTGGTCTGAAACCAGTGAACATCAGCTTTTGGGTAATGACTTAATCATAGAAGCAGAAGAAATGTGCAAAGTCATTCGTGATAACCTCAAAGCAGCCCAATCCCGCCAGAAGAGCTACTATGATAGTAAGCACCATGATTTGGCTTTCGAGATCGGAGATCATGTTTACCTCCGCGTCTCTCCTATGAAAGGTACTCGTCGCTTCGGTATCAAAGGGAAGCTTGCCCCCAGATACGTGGGACCTTTCAAGATTGTCAGCAAGAGAGGCGACCTCGCCTATCAACTCGAGCTTCGTTCAAACTTTGCAAATGTTCATGATGTGTTCCATGTCTCTCAGCTTCGAAAGTGCTTCAAGACTCCTGACCGCACCATCAACTTCGAGGACATTTAGCTCCAAGAAGATCTCTCTTATCGTGAGCACCCAGTTGCTATTCTTGAAGAGACTGAAAGCAAGACTCGCAACAAGTCGATCAAATTTCTCAAGGTCAAGTGGTCACACCATTCCTACCGTGAAGCTACCTGGGAACGTGAGGATCACCTCCGTTCTGAGTACCCGGCATTCTTTCAGTCCTAGATCTCGGGACGAGATCCTTTCGTAGTGGTGGAGTGTTGTAACACCCCGGATGTAACTTTCCCTATTTGTACTCCAACTCTTGCCGTTTCCGGCGTTAAGTTATATTTATTTCCTTGGGTTCGGGTTTTTGTCTCTGTGTGTTGTTGTCGTTGTCATGCATCTCATATCATGTCGTCATGTGCATTGCATTTGCATACGTGTTCGTCTCATGCATTCGAGCATTTTCCCCGTTGTCCGTTTTGCATTCCGGCGCTCCGTTCTCCTCTGGTGGTCATTTATAGCTTTCTTTCGTGTGTGGGGATTAAACATTTCCGGATTGGACCAAGACTTGCCAAGCGGTCTTGGTTTACTACCGATAGACCGCCTGTCAAGTTTCGTATCATTTGGACTTCGTTTGATACTCTAACGGTTAACCGAGGGACCGAAAAGGCCTCGTGTGTGTTGCAGCCCAACACCCCTCCATTTTGGCCCAAAACCCACCTAACTCTGCTCCATCATCTAGATCGTTCGATCACGATCGCGTGGCCGAAAGCCGCACCTCATTTGGACTCTCCTAGCTCCCTCTATGCCTATATATAGACCCCCTCCTTCAAATTCGCGGTTCCACTCTTCCCCCTAACCCTAGATCCATCCACCGCCGCCGGACGTGTCCGGGACGGACCGGACGCGTCCGCTCCGCCGCGCCCAGCCTCTCCCACGCCGCCACGTGGCCACAGCCGCCGTCCCTGCCGCCGCGGCCCGCCAGGCCCAGGGAGGGCCCCCGCGGCCCGAGCCGCCGCGCCGCCAACTCCCGGCCCGCGCGCTGCCGCCTCCCGCGCCGCCGCCGCCTCGCGCCGCCGCCACCGCCGGCCCCGGCCCGGCCTCTCCTCTCCACTTCGGCGACGTCGGCGACAAACTCCGGTGTGAACAGTGCGCGCCGGCACCGCCTCGGATTCCGTGCCGGTCAAACCCTAGATCTGGGGTTGTTTTTTACAAAGTCCCTGATATGCTCAGTCCATATGCACATGTTCGTAGCCCCGTAACTTTGCATCCGTAGCTCCAATTGATGCATATAGCATATCAAAATGTTCATCTCAGAGAGTACATCATTTCATTCCATTGCATCATTTTCATTTGAGCTCATCTTGATGCCCGAAATGCTGTTAGAAGAGGGCTACTTGAGTTAATTGTCAGATCTGCTACTCCGTTTAGCACTTTTGTCATTTTTGCCATGATTAATGTGTGCATGCTATGCCCATGAGTTCTACATATGTTTTGTTAAGGGTTTTGCCATATTTCCAGAGGTGCAACCCATGTATTTTTGTGATGTGTGTAGTGACTTGTGCAAGCTTGCAAAGTGGTGCACTTGATAATTCTGTTTTCAGGGACTTAGTGATTTCACTAAGTCCTGGGGCTGTTTATCTCATGATGCCATATGTTCATGTTGTTTCCTAGTGATCCGTGCCTCTTTTGAGGATGATCAGTAAGGATGTTTTGTTAATATTGTAGTGCTCTATACATCCATGTCTTTTTTTGCAATTGTGGAGCATCCTAGCTTGAGTCAATCAAGCTCTACTTTTGCTACTTTGTGAATCTGGGCAGATTGTCAACTTGTTTGCAATTTTGCCGGTGATGTTGTAGTTGATCCGTGCATGCTATGCTATTGTTCTTGCCATTTCTAGCTTGCATTTTGTGCCTTCTTGATGGGTGTATTCTTGTCTTGCCATGACTTGCACCATAGTGAGTGCATCGAGCTTGTGAACATGCCTACTTGAGTTATATTTCAGCATGTGTCAGTTTTTCACTAAGTCTGAAAAACTGATTATGATTTTGCTATGTTCACATGCTTGCAATTGTATTTTCTGATCCCTTTTGGCTCAAGGTCACTAAGGGACTTTTGTTAATCTCTTTGAGTAGCTCCATGCCATGCTTTACTTTGCCATGTTCAGGCCCTGTAGAATATAGTTTTGTTGCTCCGAAGAGGGCTACCTGATCTGACATTCCAGACAAGTGTTAATTTCACTAAGTCTGAGATCTGTTTTCCATATGCATTTTTGCCATGCTTGTTTGAACCTGTTAATCGATGAATTGGCCATGTATTTTGTTGTCATGTTTGGGTGCTGTAGCATGTTCATCTCATTGCATTTAGATGCCTACTTGCTGTAAATCGCAGACCGGTGTCATATTTGAATCGCTTGCCATTTCCAAACCGTAACTCCGATTCCGGCGTTCTTTATATCGTTTTCAAGCGATTTCATCTCAACTTTCCAGTGGCACACTTGGATTTCCATGTTGATACAAGGTTCATGCATTTCCTGTCATATCTTGCATTTTGCATCCCGCATCGCATCATATCGCATAGCATATCATCATTGCATCATATCGCTTGATCCTTGCACGTGGTTGATTGTATCCTTGTTGCTTGTTTGTCTTGTTTAAGTAGATCCGGGAGAAGAGTTCGCTAACGAGGAGCCCGTTGAGTTTGCTTTCGAGGATCAAGTCAACTCTGACAACTATGCAGGCAAGATGATCATACCCTCGAAATCACTACTATCTTTGCTATGCTAGTCTGCTCGCTCTTTTGCTATGCCATTGCTACGATGCCTACCACTTGCTTGCAAGCCTCCCAAATTGCCATGTCAAACCTCTAACCCACCATTGTCCTAGCAAACCGTTGATTGGCTATGTTACCGATTTGCTCAGCCCCTCTTATAGCGTTGCTAGTTGCAGGTGAAGATTGGAGGCCGTTCCTTGTTGGAACATTTATTTACTTGTTGGGATATCATTATATTGCCATGTTATCTTAATGCATCTATATACTTGGTAACGGGTGGAAGGCTCGGCCTCTCGCCTAGTGTTTTGTTCCACTCTTGCCGCCCTAGTTTCCGTCATATCGGTGTTATGTTCCCGGATTTTGCGTTCCTTACGCGGTTGGGTTATAATGGGAACCCCTTGATATTTCGCCTTGATTAAAGCTTTTCCAGCAATGCCCAACATTGGTTTTACCATTTTGCCACCTAGCCTTTTTTCCCTTGGGTTCTGCAGACTCAAGGGTCATCTTTATTTTAACCCCCCCGGGCCAGTGCTCCTCTGACTGTTGGTCCACCTGTCAGCTACCGGTGGCCACCAGGGGCAACTCTGGGCTGGCCTACCCGTACCTAGGACAATCTGAGTGTGCCCTGAGAAAGAGATATGTGCAGCTCCTATCAGGATTTGTTGGCACATTCAGGCGGTGTTGCTGGTCTTGTTTTAACCTATCGAAGTGTCTTGAGTTACCGAGATACCGAGTCTGATCGGAACGTCTTGGGAGGAGGTCTATTCCTTCGTTGACCGTGAGAGCTTGTCATGGGCTAAGTTGGGACTCCCCTGCAGGGTTTGAACTTTCGAAAGCCGTGCCCGCGGTTATGGGCAGATGGGAATTTGTTAATGTCCGGTTGTAGATAACTTGAACCTTAATTAATTAAAATGAATCAACTGAGTGTGTTACCGTGATGGCCTCTTCTCGGCGGTGTCCGGGAAGTGGACATGGTGTTGGAGTAATGTTTGCGCAGGTTGCTCTCTAGTTTCTCGCTCGCGCTTTGCCTCCTCTTCTCGCTCTCCTTTGCGAATAAGTTAGCCACCATACTTGCTAGTCGCTTGCTGCAGCTCCACTCATATTTTACCTTGCCTTACCTATAAGCTTAAATAGTCTTGATCGCGAGGGTGCGAGATTGCTGAGTCCCTGTGGCTCACAGATTACTATTACACCAGATGCAGGGCCTGATGATTCCGCTCCAGGAGACGCGTTTGAGCTCAAGTGGGAGTTCGACGAAGACTCTCAACGTTACTATGTTTCCTTTACCGATGATCAGTAGCGGTGCCCAGTTGGGGGTTGTAGGATCGAAAGTATGTCTAGAGGGGGGGGTGATTAGACTACTTGACCAAATAAAAACTTAACCTTTTCCCAATTTTAGTTCTTTGCAGATTTTAGCTATTTTAGGACATGTCAAGCAATCATCACACAATTCAAGCAAGCATGCAAAGAGTATATTGGCAGCGGAAAGTAAAGCATGCAACTTGCAAGAATGTAAAGGGAAGGGTTTGGAGAATCCAAACGCAATTGGAGACACGGATGTTTTTCCCGTGGTTCGGATAGGTGGTGCTATCCTACATCCACGTTGATGGAGACTTCAACCCACAAAGGGTAACGGTTGCGCGAGTCCACGGAGGGCTCCACCCACAAAGGGTAACGGTTGTGCGAGTCCACAAAGGGCTCCACCCACGAAGGGTCCACGAAGAAGCAACCACCCACAAAGGGTCCACGAAGAAGCTACCTTGTCTATCCCACCATGGCCATCGCCCACACAGGACTTGCCTCACTAGCGGTAGATCTTCACGAAGTAGGCGATCTCCTTGCCCTTACAAACTCCTTGGTTCAACTCCACAATCTTGTCGGAGGCTCCCAAGTGACACCTAGCCAATCTAGGAGACACCACTCTCCAAGAAATAACAAATGGTGTGTAGGTAATGAACTCCTTGCTCTTGTGCTTCAAATGATAGTCTCCCCAACACTCAATTCTCTCTCATAGGATTTGGATTTTGTGGAAAGAAGATTTGAGTGGAAAGCAACTTGGGAAGGCTAGAGATCAAGATTCATATGGTAGGAATGGAATATCTTGGTCTCAACACATGAGTAGGTGGTTCTCTCTCAGAACATATGAGATGGAATGGTGTATGTGTTCTGATGGCTCTCTCCACGAATGAAGAGGAGGTGGAGGGGTATATATAGCCTCCACACAAAATCCAACCGTTACACACAGTTTTCCAATCTCGGTGAGACCGAATCAACAAACTCGGTCGGACCGAAAATGTAAACCTAGTGACCGTTAGAGATTTTCGGTGAGACTGACATGCAACTCGGTGGGACCGATATGGTTAGGGTTTGGGCATAACGTAATCTCGGTGAGACCGATTACACAAACAAGGTGAGACCGAATTTGTAATTAGCTAACCAGAGATTTTGTCAGGCAAACTCGGTGGGACCGATTTGCTCTTTCGGTGAGACCGAAAAGTTACAAAAGGGAAACACTGAATTTACATTGCAATCTCGGTGGGACCGATTCGCTCTTTCGGTGAGACCGAAAAGTTACGAAAGGGAAACAGAGAGTTTGCAATCCCATCTCGGTGAGACCGAGATCCCTATCGGTAGAACCGAATTGCTAGGGTTTGGCAGTGGCTTATGACAAGTGAAACTCGTTGGCGCCAGATAGGAAGAATCGGTAGGACCGAGTTTGGCTTAGGGTTTAGGTCATATTTGGATATGGGAAAGTAGTTGAGGGTTTTGGAGCATATCACTAAGCACATGAAGCAAGAGGCTCATTAAGCAACACTTCATCCCTCCTTGATAGTATTGGCTTTTCCTAAAGACTCAATGTGATCTTGGATCACTAAAATATAAAATGAAGAGTCTTGAGCTTTTGAGCTTGAGCCAATCCTTTGTCCTTAGCATTTTGAGGGTTCCACTTTCACATCCATGCCATGCCAATCATTGAGCTTTCCTGAAATAATCATCTTGGAATAGCATTAGCTCAATGAGCTATATGTTGTTATGAATTACCAAAACCACCTAGGGATAGTTGCACTTTCAATCTCCCCCTTTTTGGTAATTGATGACAACATATAGATCAAAGCTTCGACAAATGATAATAAGCATGAAATATATCGTCGCTTTGAGAAGTATGTGATAAATAAGAGCTCCCCCTAAATTTGTGCATATTTAAAATTTGCTTTGTACTGCAAATGCACAAGGAGTTAGAGTCATGGGTTACTCTTCCATGTCACATACATCTTGGTGGAGCGCTTAAAATGATAAGAATGAAATACATACACTCATCACCAGGAATAGTGAATGATCACATAAGATAGATAAGATAATGGCATTAAGCAAGCATTAAGTGTAGCTTATGATCAAACACATGATCATCAATGTCTCATAGATAATGATGTAGTATCTCAAGCACTCAAAAGCAAACAAAGTTCGAAAAACCACCAAATAAAGCAAGAGAGAAAAAAGCAACACTCTCTCTCTCGAAGCCTATGATCTATTCATTTTTCTCCCCCTTTGGCAACAAGTTACCAAAAAGTTCCTAGAAAATGCATAGTGCTAGATCGACGCTCAGGCTTGATCTTCTGGTGGTGGTGGAGTCCGGATCACTCCAAGGACGAAGGCTTCTGTAGACACTGGAGTTGGAGCTGAAGTAGACGCTGGAGTAGGTTGGGCTGGTGCTACGGCTGGAGCTGAGGCAGTTGCTCTTGTGTCAGGAACTGGCACTGCAGACGACCTCGGACCTCGTGTCACTCTAGCAAAGGCATCAGTGGTTGTCTTCCCTTTCCTCTCCTGCATATCATCTTGGACCTGCTCCACTGCAGTTTGAATCTCTGTCACCTTGACATCCAAGTCATAGAACTTTTGTTCCATGATCCTCTCTAAGCTTGCCTGGTTCTGAGTTAGGGTGGCTAGTCCTTTCTCAATCCGCAGGGTGGATGCAATCAGGTAACCAAGCTGCTCTTGTTTGGTTTTCAAGAAATACTCAGATGCCTCCTCTTGAGTTGGCATCTTGGCAGCTTTCTCCTTCCTTGCCTTCTCCTTCTTGGCTTGTGCTTGGGCAGATGATGGCTCATTCTCAGTCATAATAACTTGATTATCCTCAAAATCTGGATGGATGGGCAGGTGTTCCTTGTCCAATAAGTATATGCCCGTGCCCATCTTAGAGTTGATGAGCTCCTGAATCTGAGGGGCATAACCACAGCTCCTCTTCTGATCTGCTGCAGTCCTCTTGATAGTCTCTACTATGAGGCTCATGACCTTGAATTTCTGTGGCACATCAAATACATGTAGCAAGTTGATTGCATGGCCTCTGATCATCTTGTGATCACCTGACTTGGGCAAGAGAGTGTGCCTCAATATCCAATTTATAGTTGGCAGCCCTGACAGAAGATAATGCACAGACCCAAACTTGAAAGTATCAAGAGCTTCATTTGGAATTTCCTTGTACATGTTGGACATAGAGTTATGGTCCATCTTCTTCTTGGCATAAATGTCCAAGTCATCTGCTTGCTCCTCTGGGGCATTGATCAACTTTGCCCATTCCTCAACAGTTGATTGGTACCTCGTACCTTCAGACATCCATGTGATCCTACCATCTGGATAAAAGTGTGCTGTGGAGTAGAACTGCATGATAAGCTCCTCGTTCCACTTTGTGAGCTTCTGCCCAACAAAGTCTGCAACTCCACACGCACTAAAGCTGTCATACGCTCCAGGGTAGTGTTCCCCATTTTCCTTCATGTAGGTCCAGTCGACCCATCTCATATCACAAACAATGGGCTTCTTGTCAAGCATTACTGTCTCATAGAAATCTTGCTGTTCCTTGGTGTGAAATCTGTAATCCACAGCAGTCCTTCTCCTTGAAGCATACGGATCTGCTTCTCTCCACTTCCTCAGCCCTGAGTCTCTCCTGAGCTTCATGTCCTCAGCCACAGGATGAGCATCATTGTGGTCTGGGATCTTGGGCTTGAGTTTTCTGAGAACTTGCTCTTCATCATCTTCTGCAGCTTCAGGCACTGGGACCTTGTTCTTTTCAGCAGCTGGGATGCTCCTTGTATTCCTCTTTGGTGCAGACTTGGGCTTGGAGGCAGCTTTGGGTGCTTCTTTGGGCTTAGATGTGGCAGCCCCTGTCCTGATAGCATCACCCATAAGCTTAGGTGCCTTAGGTGCTGGTGCAGCAACCTCTTCTTCCTCTTCCTCTTCCATGATGGAAGCCTTTCCAAGCACTCTGGCTACGGTCTTCTTGACCCTTTCCTTCCTCTTCTTGCCTTCAGCAGCAACTGGCTCTTTGGGTGCAGGCTTTTCAGTTGAAGCTCTAGCCTTTGACATAGGCTGCCTGCCTGCTGGCCTTTTGATCTTTAAGCCTGGCTTTGTGCCTTGAGCTGGCTCAACTCTCTTTGATGTGGCCTCTTCCTCTGCCACATAATCTTCATCTTCAGAATCTGAAGTTCTTTTCTTCCTCTGTCTAGTGGGATCTTTGGGCAAATTGCTTGGGGTACTTCTGCTGCCATCATCTGAAGAGCTGGAGGGACTAGTGCCCTCACTCATCTGCACTTGCTGCTCTGACAAGTTCTGGCTGTCACTCTGATCAGACATGTTGCAAACTCTGACTGCTGACCCTGTGAATAGTTTATAGATGAGGTAGAATAGATGAGCATCACAAAATGCAGAGATTTTTGCAAAAGAATGATCCAAAAACTTAGTTTTAGTTTCCCACTGAAATCATCTCGGATCTACCGATTTTTAAACTCGGTGATACCGAAGTAGTTTTGGCACCTAAACTAGTGAACTCGGTCAGACCGAGTCACAGTTCGGTGGCACCGAGACTGCTAGGGTTTCACAGAGTTCCAAAATCGGTCACACCGATAAGTAATTCTCGGTCAGATCGAGTCTCACTTGTGCAATCGCATAAGCCAAATCGGTGGGACCGAGTTTTTCAACTCGGTGGGTCCGAGATGGTTTCGGCGGAAACCTAACCCTAAAATTTTCAAATCAAACCCAATCTACGAGCGCATTGACTGGATAGGAGTGTCTCAATCGTGGCAAGAGTCATGATGATCACAATGTGCTAGGAATCAGATTGGAGAATAGCACAAAGATCGAGTCCGTACCCTAGTTCGGCGGAGACTCGCTACGGCGGCAACGGCGGGGGAGAATTCTGTTGACGGCGATGGAGACCAGCGACTGGAGGCGGCTGGCGGCGAGGAGACGATCCGGAGACCACGTTGGCAGAGCAGGCTATCGCGCGGGCGAAGGGGTTCGGAGAAATTTCCAAAATTTTGCCCGTGACTATATATAGCCCGACCCTGTCGGTGTGACCGAGTGGAACAACTTGGTGGCACCGAGATTCATAACTGCAAGCAGTTACTGAAACTCGGTGTGATCGAAAGGTTCAAATCGGTTGCACCAAGATCGAAAACCTAGATCAACTTAATGATCTCGGTAGGACCGAAAGTGGGGTATCGGTCAGACCAAGAATCATAAAGAGGTTTTGGAAGTTTAAGTCTATGACGAATCAGGGACTCCGAGCGCTCCTCACACAGAGTGGTTCGAATCTGACTTGATCAAATTTTGTGATGCAGCATGAATAGAGTTTGAGACGAGAAAAGCATAGATAGTTAGAGCAGGTTCTTAGGCATTCTTGTCCATCCACTTGGCAAAAGGAAATAAAACCAAACAATCAAAACAACAAGTGGATGTCCTCGAATGAGTAAAATATGCAACCAGCATGCTCACACAATAAGATGGCAAATGAAATATGTGACAAGGCATGCACAACCAATTCTAGCATCTATCATGCAATTTGCGATGACTAGGTCATCTATATATGAGTATATTGACTTAGGAGTCAAGTGAGAACACTTGATCATAGGTCATACTCATCGTTTAAGCTCAAGTGGGGTTACCACTTTTACATAAAGCATTGCTGTGTTCACATCTTTAGAGTTGCTTTAGCTCAAGTCTTAGAGTAAAGCTCCCCCTAGATGTGATATCCCCCCTAAGAGGGATGAACTAACCTTGGGTTTTGTCGATGATGACTTCATGTAGATGTTGAAGATGTGGACGCTCAATATTGATGTAGATCACTTGGAGCTATCCATTGAGTGAATTGCACTTTCAATAATTACATGGGTTAGTCCCACAAGTAACAAACAAGGATATCCATAGACATAGAGCAATGCACACACAAAATGATGTCCATGAAAACTTTTAAGTTACCTTGTCCCTTGTCTTACCAACAAGAGGGTTTGTGACTCCTTGAACTAGTGCAAGATGTGGAATTTGATTGCACTTGTTCTTGCCAAAATGATAAGAGTGAAGTATGTTGGCGGAGTCACCCTCAAGAACTCTCTAGTTCTTCTTCTTTTGGATCCACATCATCTTGATGGGAATCCTTGGAGTTGTAGTCGTACTTGATGAAGTGGAACTTGAAGTAGTCTTGGGAATCCACTTGACTAAGGTCTTAGGAGCTTCTCAAATGCATCAATTTCCTCTTGAAGCTTGTCCTTGCCTTTTTGCTTGTAGTCTTGTGGTCGAAGATCATCTTGAGCTTGTGTCCCTTTGAAAGAAGTATCATACTTCTCTTGTTCAGGAACAAACTTTGTCTTGGGGTATTGATCTTCTTCCCACTCAACTCCATTGGCATTGAACTTTCGTTCAAAACCAACTCCTTGATTCTTCCGGTGCATTCCTTGCTTGCGCACAATTTCCTCGAATTGCTTGCTCCCGGCAAGGCTTTTGTACACTCCTTTCTCTATAATTCCCTTCAATAAGCTATTTTCTTGCTCAAGTGTAACTTGGCTAAGAGAATCATTAGTGAAATCAAGAGAACTACTAGAAGCAACAATATTGGATTTAGCATGATCATTGTTACTGCTAGAGAAAGAATCTTTCTTGTTCTTGTTACTAGACTTGACTTGAGGCATGTAAGTGGATAAGAGTAAACGCTTGGCAATGTAAGAAGAACTTTTCTTGCGGAGATCATCATTGATTGCTTTTAAGAACTCATGCTCTTGCTCAAGATTGAGCTTTTCAAAGCGTAATTTCTCATGAGCTCTTAAAAGTTCTCGATGATCTTCGAAGATAGTTTCATGAGCTAACTTAAGGGTGTTTAGTTCTTTAGTTAGAGCCTCAATCTTCTCCTTATCATTGTTATTCGTTTTATCTTGATTAGCATGATTAATTGACGTTTCATCATAGTATTCATCACTAGAGTTGTCAACAAGCAAATCATCACCTAACAAGTCATCTTCATCACTATTGAAATCAACATACTCGGGGTGTGTTACCTCAGGACCTTTGGCCATGAAGCATCTTCCAATTCCTTCATTTGGTGAGTCAAATATGTCGTAGGAGTTGGTTGACACAAGTGCTAGACCGGCAACACCTTCATCTTGAGTATCTTCGGAGTCGGAGTGATAACTTCTCTCGCAGTGGCTGTCGGAGTCGGAGCCGGATACCCATTCACCAACATGAGCTTGGTGTCTTCGTTTTGTGTAGCTCCTTGATGATTTTTCCTTCCTTTCCGAATCCTTGCTTCTCCGTGAGTATCTTCGTTCATAACTATCATCTCTACTCCTTCTCTCTCTTGGTGGTGATTCTTTGCTTCTTCTTTTTGGAGAATCTTCTTTTATCTTGTAGGGAGCCGTACACTCATTGGAATAGTAGGACCTTGACTTGAAGCTTCTATCTTTGCTTCTACTCTTGTAGAACTTGTTGAAGTTCTTCACCATTAAGCTTAATTCTTCATTGAAGTCTTGTTTCTCACTTGATGACGTGGGGGCTTCACATGAGGCTTTATAGGCACCACTTGACTTGTTGTGAAGTTCCTCTTTATCCTTAAGTGACATCTCATGAGCAACAATTCTTCCAATCACCTCCGTTGGCTTGAGATCTTTGTAATTGGGCATCATTTGGATCAATGTGCACACGGTATCATATTTTCCATCCATGGCTCTTAGAATCTTCTTGATGATGAATCTATCGGTCATCTCTTCACTTCCTAAGCCGGCAATCTCATTTGTGATGAGAGCAAGCCTAGAGTACATTTCAGTGACACCTTCACCATCCTTCATTTTGAACTTGTCAAGTTGACTTTGAAGCACATCCAACTTGGATTCCTTGACGGAGTCGGTACCTTCGTGCATATCAATCAAAGTGTCCCAAATTTCCTTTGCATTCTCAAGACGGCTGATTTTGTTGAATTCTTCGGGGCACAATCCGTTGAAGAGAATATCACAAGCTTGAGCATTGTATTGCAACACCTTCAACTCTTCCGCGGTAGCTTCACGGTTTGGTTCTTTCCCATCAAAGAAGTCACCTTGCAAACCAACACACACAATAGCCCAAACGGCTGGGTTATGTCCAAGAATATGCATTTTCATTTTATGCTTCCATCTAGAAAAATTAGTACCATCAAAGTAAAGACATCTACGATGATAGTTTCCCTCGCTAGACGCCATACTCTCCTAGGTTGTGAAACCAAGGCTATGACCACCAAAAGCTATGGAGATCAAAGCAAATGGAGACCAAAGCTAGAGGGGGGTGATTGGACTACTTGACCAAATAAAAACTTAACCTTTTCCCAATTTTAGTTCTTGGCAGATTTTAGCTATTTTAGGACAAGTCAAGCAATCATCACACAATTCAAGCAAGCATGCAAAGAGTATATTGGCAGCGGAAAGTAAAGCATGCAACTTGCAAGAATGTAAAGGGAAGGGTTTGGAGAATTCAAACGCAATTGGAGACACGGATGTTTTTCCCGTGGCTCGGATAGGTGGTGCTATCCTACTTCCACGTTGATGGAGACTTCAACCCACAAAGGGTAACGGTTGCGCGAGTCCACGGAGGGCTCCACCCACAAAGGGTAACGGTTGTGCGAGTCCACAAAGGGCTCCACCCACGAAGGGTCCACGAAGAAGCAACCACCCACAAAGGGTCCACGAAGAAGCTACCTTGTCTATCCCACCATGGCCATCGCCCACACAGGACTTGCCTCACTAGCGGTAGATCTTCACGAAGTAGGCGATCTCCTTGCCCTTACAAACTCCTTGGTTCAACTCCACAATCTTGTCGGAGGCTCCCAAGTGACACCTAGCCAATCTAGGAGACACCACTCTCCAAGAAATAACAAATGGTGTGTAGGTAATGAACTCCTTGCTCTTGTGCTTCAAATGATAGTCTCCCCAACACTCAACTCTCTCTCATAGGATTTGGATTTTGTGGAAAGAAGATTTGAGTGGAAAGCAACTTGGGAAGGCTAGAGATCAAGATTCATATGGTAGGAATGGAATATCTTAGTCTCAACACATGAGTAGGTGGTTCTCTCTCAGAACATATGAGTTGGAATGGTGTATGTGTTCTGATGGCTCTCTCCACGAATGAAGAGGAGGTGGAGGGGTATATATAGCCTCCACACAAAATCCAACCGTTACACACAGTTTTCCAATCTCGGTGAGACCGAATCAACAAACTCGGTCGGACCGAAAATGTAAACCTAGTGACCGTTAGAGATTTTCGGTGAGACTGACATGCAACTCGATGGGACCGATGTGGTTAGGGTTTGGGTATAACGTAATCTCGGTGAGACCGATTACACAAACTCGGTGAGACCGAATTTGGTAATTAGCTAACCAGAGAGTTGGTTAGGCAAACTCGGTGGGACCGATTTGCTCTTTCGGTGAGACCGAAAAGTTACAAAAGGGAAACACTGAATTTACATTGCAATCTCGGTGGGACCGATTCGCTCTTTCGGTGAGACCGAAAAGTTGCGAAAGGGAAAACAGAGAGTTTGCAATCCCATCTCGGTGAGACCGAGATCCCTATAAGTAGAACCGAATTGCTAGGGTTTGGCAGTGGCTTATGACAAGTGAAACTCGGTGGCGCCGGATAGGAAGAATCGGTAGGACCGAGTTTGGCTTAGGGTTTAGGTCATATTTGGATATGGGAAAGTAGTTGAGGGTTTTGGAGGATATCACTAAGCACATGAAGCAAGAGGCTCATTAAGCAACACCTCATCCCTCCTTGATAGTATTGGCTTTTCCTAAAGACTCAATGTGATCTTGGATCACTAAAATATAAAATGAAGAGTCTTGAGCTTTTGAGCTTGAGCCAATCATTTGTCCTTAGCATTTTGAGGGTTCCACTTTCACATCCATGCCATGCCAATCATTGAGCTTTCCTGAAATAATCATCCTGGAATAGCATTAGCTCAATGAGCTATATGTTGTTATGAATTACCAAAACCACCTAGGGATAGTTGCACTTTCATGGGTGAACGGGACCGTTGTCGCTTATTGGGTTCTCTTTTATTTTGGCGCCGTAGTCGGGCCATGAGTGTTTGGATGATGTAATGTTATTTATGTACTTGATTGACGTGGCGAGTGTAAGCCAACTATGTTATCCCCCCTTTTATTATCATATTACATGGGATGTTGTGAAGATTGCCTAACTTGCGACATATGCCTTCAATGCGATTATGTCTCTAAGTCGTGCCTCGACACGTGGGAGCTATAGTCGCATCGAGGGTGTTACATAGGAGTTGCGAAAATGTCCCTAAGCAATTGACTATGTTACTGGACCGATAGCAAGTTTTATGTGGGAGAGCCCACTGCTAGCATGACATCCCTCACTTGGAATTCTATGCACTTATGATTGGAACTATTAGAAAGCATCCGCAACTACTAACGTTCATTAAGGTAAAACCCAACCATAGCATTAAGATATATTGGTCCCCCTTCAATCCCGTATGCATCAATTTCTATGCTAGGTTGAAGTACATAGTCTTATCAACATACAACTAACCCTATGGTGTGATCCACGCGCGCGCTCAAATGATGGGCACCAAAGGACATCAACATAAACACAAGCAAATTAAATCAATCGTAGCAATTCATCAACCACCGATAGGACAACGAAAATCTACTCAGACATCATAGGATGGCAACACATCATTGGATAATAATATGAAGCATAAAGCACCATGTTCAAGTAGAGGGTACAGCGGGTTGCGGGAGAGTGGACCACTGTAGATAGAGGGGGAAGGTGATGGAGATGTTGGTGAAGATGGCAGAGGTGTTGGTGTAGATTGCGGTGATGATGATGGCCCCCGACGGCGTTCCGGCGCCACCGGAGGCGAGGGGGAGAGAGCCCCCTCCTTCTTCTTCTTCCTTGACCTTCTCCCTAGATGGGAGAAGGGTTTCCCCTCTGGTACATGGTCTCCATGGCATGGGAGGGGCGAGAGCCTCTCCGAGATTGGATCTGTCTCTCTGTCTCTCTCTGTTTCTGCCTTCTCTGATTCTGCCCTTTCACCGTTTCTTAAATTCGTGGAGATCCGTAACTCCGATTGGGCTGAAATTTTAACACGATCTCTATCCGAATATTAGCTTTCTTGCGGTGAAAGAAGGGCATCAACTGCCTTACGGGGTGTCCACGAGGGCCCAGGGCGCGCCTGACCCCCTGGGGCGCGCCCCCTGCCTCGTGGCCTCCTCGGGCATTGTCTCGCGTTGATTCTTCTTCCCAAAAATCACATATATTCCAAAAAAAATCTCCGTCAGTTTTTATATTGTTTGGACTCCGTTTGATATGGATTTTCTGCGAAACAAAAAACATGCAACAAACAAGAACTGGCACTGGGCACTGGATCAATATGTTAGTCCCAAAAATAGTACAAAAAGTTGCCAAAAGTATATAAAAGTTGTAGAATATAGGCATGGAACAACCAAAAATTATAGATACGACCGAGACGTATCAATAAACATGAAAGAAAAGGTTGTCTAGACTGGCCAGAGTGCCCCGCACAGCCCAGTTGACACCCTGCTTCCGCCTCCAAAACAAATTAGATAAATGCCACTCCAATATTGGCGATTCATAAAAATTCCACTCCAATTTTCAAACTTTGAAAAATGTCATTGCAATTTTTGCAAACTTTGAAAAACTCCACTGCAATTTGCAAACTTTGAAAAACGCCACTCCAGACTTCGAAAAATGACACTGGAAATGGCATGAAATGGCATTTTTCAAAGTTTGGAAATTGCAGTGGCATTTCTCGGAATCACCGGATTTGAAGTGGCATTTATCAAATTAATCCAAAACAAAAGTAATTGGGTGAGCTACTTTGTCCTTGGTATCAGCCGCTCGTTGTGCAATTCTCTCATTTATTGACTACATTGACAATGGCATGGGACCCAGATGTCAGGAATCCATTAGGAGGAGCCATTTTTTATTGGCTTGGAATAAGGAGGCACTTGCTTGCATACTGCCATGACCTTGGTGGGTCCCCGCTATCATCCTCTCCACGTACAATCATCTCCTGATTGTGTACGCGTCAACCTGGTAGGCCCACAAGTCAGCTTCTAAACCCGTGGCAGACAAATACAACCCATTTAAAAAAATAACAGCCCATTCCATACGTTCAAACAGAAAGTTCAACATTCAGAGAATAGTAACAGGTCTGATCCAGATATAGAGTACTGAAATTCCACGTTGACAACCATCATAGCCAAGTTAACTCTCTACTCCCACTAATACTCTAGTAGTGTACAAGTACTAACATACTCTTAGCTAACTGGACGATGTCGGACGCCATCTGCGGTACACACTAAACGCCGGCACCGGCGTCCTCCGCCTCGCCTTGGACTTGCCAGAGGTGCGATAGGGCGCGTTGCTCGCGCGCATTGGCCCTTTTCATGCCAGCGTGGTCCACCGAAGCTTCGGCTTAAAAGCGGGAAACCCACTTGATGAGCTTGTAGTAAAATTCGGCGTCGCGAACGCGTGCGTGCTCGACAGCCTCCAAGGCTATTTTCCGGGCGCCGGCCTCCACGTAGTCGGCCCAGTTGCGGGCGCTCTGCTCACGACTGAGAGCGTCGATGCGCTGCTGCTCCATGTACCATTGGCGGCGCAAATGGGCAGTACGCTGCTCCTGCGCGAGGCGGTCGCGCTCCAACAACTCTTCATACTCCGCATTGCCATCTAAAGACCGATAGAATGCCTCCTCCCTCCATCTGCCTTCCGGTGAAAAACCGAACACTAGTCCCGGCGGTGACCGCCTCTGGCATCGCCTATCGCGGACGGGCGGGGGCATGGCAGACGTGGAGAGAGCGATCATAAGTGGCGAGCGACATCGGGCCGGTGGGGGATTATAAGGATAGGGAAAGTTGGGTGATAGTGCCACCAGAGAACCCGGGAAACAGTAATTATGGGCGGAAGGTAGGCGAACTAGCGTGTCGCGGGAAACGCGACGGTCATCACGGTCATCGGAATTCAATGCATAAGCAGGCATAGCTTAGCGTGCCAGCTTGCCGTGGAAAACTAGAAAAACTGAAATTATGACTGTGCCGTCCTGTCCCGTCAGTGCACTCGAATCATCCAGATGAGGTACTTCCTCCTTGTCAATAATGATTCTACGGATTTAAAAGGCCGCAACAATTAAAGCGCATCTGTTTACGCATCAGTTAGCTGCCTTAATTATGGCCGGCTACATGCAGCCACTCAGAATCTCTCGCAGCCAGTACGCGGAGCAGCATGCAACGAGTCGCAGCCGAGGGCACGCATGCAGCCACTTAAATCGCTGGAATTAATTAGGCTTAAACTTCTGCATGCAGTTAATTATTGCCATGCCTTGGTCTTGCTGCTTTGGCTCACAGGACTAATAAACCCGGACGGAGGGAGTAGCTTGGTTGGTGAGATTTTTGAATTAAGCCCTGCAAATCGAAAAGGAGGTACTAGTACGTGCGTGATCTGCTATTTATTCGTGTAGAATCGAGAGTCGTTTCTCGAATTGAGCCCTGCAAACCGGAAAGGAGGTAGTACATGCGTGATCCGCTATTTATCCGTATAGGATCGAGTAGGTCGGATAGTGTATGTGTAGGATCGAGTAGGTCGGATGGTGTACGTGTATGATCGCATTAGCTGATGAATGTTAGCTGGGAGATAGGGCATTTGCGAATGTTTTTGCTGGCAGTTTCTTTAGATTCGCATGGCATTTTCTTTAGAGCAGCTTGTCAATTTCTTCAGAGGTAGGCATTTTTATTCAAAAAACTGCCACTTCGGATCTTGCATCGCAACTAAAACTGCCAGGAGCGCATTAGTATGCAAGCTAGTGATCGATCAGTAACTTGTAAACATTGAGCGAACACAAATAAGGAATTGTTTGTAACTTCTAAACACTGAGAACACAGAAATAAGGATCATGCTACGCACGGCAGTAAGAGCCGGTCCGTTCGAAATGTTCACACGAGACTCACACGCCTAGCATTTTAATATGTTCACATTAGTAGCTCAAATTCAAAACCAACTAGTATGATTCCCATACATAAGATCAACATGTTAATGCATCTCAATGATTCACATATCATATACAAATATGTAGCTCCAGAAGCAAAGATCTAGAAAAAACATCTGTTCTTCCTACTAACATGATGCTTCTCTTGGCCAACATTTAGTACAGATTGAAAGACAAATTTTTTTGTGAAGTCTAAAATTCCTCTTCCAAATGTAAGTGGTTTCACCAACAGCTGGAACCATGAGAATGAACCACACATGATGGAGGAACATCCACTGCAATATGATTTGGTCTTCTCTCGATCACGCGGCGAGACTATTTTCAGAATACAAACTTTAACTTAGGCAAAATGATGCCCATTGTATAATCAGGCCAAAGCAATGAAGCACCTAGTGTTGGCCAATAAATAATACAACACTACTTTTCTGCAGTCCATGAAGTGACTATCCAATCTTTGTGTGTCTATTTTCAAATGGCACTGCATGCAGTGACTATACTATTCTCTTGTGCAGCTCAACCAAAATTGCGGTCACTTTGTTTGTTTGCCAAATAGCAATGGGCAGACATCTCTGTCTGCACAAATATCAAGCAGCTAGTAAACATATACCCCACCTTGTATTTTCGGTTTAAACACATCTCTTCCGCTTAGCATCTGTCATGTTTTGCACTCGACAATTTGATACGGTCATGTTTTGCCCTAGACAATTTCATACTGAACTGATTTGCTGCTTCAGAGCAGAAACATAGCGCCTATTCTTCATCAGACCAAGGATATCCATGTTCGCAGTGATGGAAGAGGTGAAATCGATACAACCGAAAATGAGCATCCAATCATTGAATCTTGTCCTGCACCTCCAATGTAGGTCCACCCTGCCAATAAATTCACATGTAAACCACTAGTATTACTATCTAATGATAGTACAAAAAGAGTAGCAAGATAGTAGAAAACCATGTACCTTCGTAATGAACAGCTCATAGTGCCACCAATTGGATATAAAGGTTTGGAAGAAAACATGCTCCTAATGTTGAACCATTTGAACTTTTTGTACAGTTCCTCTAAAATCAAGCATCCCTGTTTGCATAGATATTGAAAGTGTGATTACTATAAAAGTGGCACTAGTTGAAGCATAGACTCACAAATATAAGCATTCCAATTTCTTAATGGGAAAAGGTAGCAAGACAGTTTCTAACCACCTATTTGAAGGAATAAATAAGGCAACATCGGCTGATGTTAGGAAGGCATATATAGTTCTTTCTGAAAGAATGATCGATTCCAGACCTTTCCTCTTCTTTTAAGCATATTTTGTGCAGTTCAACTAAAATAAAACGCCATCACTGCCTTGACAATTTAGTGACACTGTACAAAAGGAAATGACTTAGCATTACATCATGATGTCAGGTATGTAGTCGACATGCATTAGAGACAAACACACAGACCTCCTCCGAAAACAAAATGAACATTAATTTCAACAAAGGTGTGACTAGCTTTATCGGGATAATTTGTGTAAACTCTACACCCTCTGTTCCTTAATATAAGACGTTTTCGCGGTTCAATTTAAAGTACCCAAACATCTAGTATTTAGAAAAATAGGTAGTAGTTTTCTTGAGCACATATCTGGGAAAGCTTGCCACACTTTATTTATGTCCATACGCTAATGCAACACCATTCAAATAGTACAAATATACACTAATCCAATGGCTAGTGCAACGGTAGAGTAGTTATTTTATTACATGGTACAGTACAATGGTTTTACTGAACAGATTTCAATAAACTCGAGCACTGGAAGATTTATATAAGAATTAACAATACAAAATGTAAAGGTAACAAGTTTCAGCATTGGTATACTAGTTGTGCATGAGCATTAAACCAAATACAAAATTCTGAAGGTAACTAGCATTATTAACTAATGACAGTATAAAAAATTGCAAACCATATACCTTCAAGGTAGATATCATTTCGAACTCGAAGGGACCTAAAAATTGCTATCCCAATCTTGATAATTGGTCAAACATAAAAACTTGATCGAACGAATCAAGAGAACAGCCGGAGGAGGAGGTGCCCACTCTTGACCTTTCCTCTTGACACTGTACAAAAAAAATTGACTTATCTCATTAAAGTGAGGTATGTAATCTATAAGTATTAATAGTGCAAAAATCTGAAGGTAGTAACAAGATTCATCGTTGGTATACAAGTTGTGCAACAGTATTAGAATGCCTTAGCTGAAAAATCTTTAATACATCCACAATCAACAGCTAACCCTCAAATAATCCAGTGACATTAAATGGCATTGCTTAAATTTATCGCTGGCTTTAGACTGGGTGCGGCATTAGTTAAATGTGGCATCACTTTAGCAGTAGCATTGCTTGACTTGACTGATGGCATTATACTAACAGCAAAAAAGTGGCAATAAGAGCATGGGAGGCCCATTCAGACAATGGGCGCACCAGTACGATGTACCTCCACGGACGCATAGAGTGGTGAGGGAGGTATGGTTGCCCAAAGCAAAAAATATCCAGGCAGTATATGTGTATTACGTCCCATTTTTGTTCTCTTTAGCCACCTTTTTCCTGTGTGAGAACAACAAACCGATCGACTTGGTCATTCTCTATTGCGTTGTCATGCCTTTCTACCCTTCTTCAACCAAGAGACACGAGACTCGTTCCTTAGCTACTGATTCTCCCCTTTTCAACCTATATGCGGGTTCGATGCCTACTCTCTTGGATAGTACAGTCTCCCTTCCTTTCCTTATTCAACCCAGACATGGATTAGTCTGCATGAACTAGGGTTTCCTTTAATAGTGCAAATTAAGGTTTTCATCTGCGTCACCAGCAGAGCAGAGGATAGCAAATTGGGAAGATGGTGGAGTGGAAAAAGACCCACATGCAGCGACGTGGCAGATGGGGCAATAGAACAAGGGTATGGTTCGAAAAGAGGTAGCATACCTGAGGGTCGGCGGGAAGTGGCTTCGCTCGTGGTCGTCGTCCTCCGCACACACTATGGCAGCGAGCTTGGGGACGGAGGCCATCCCGCGCGGGCGCTAGGTCTGAGAGGACGGCCTTGTCATCAGTGCGTGACCTCGCTCGCCGACGAGGAGTGCATCAATGCCGCACGTCCTTTTCTTCCCCGACGGATCTGTGACCACCGGTGAGGAGGGAGAGAGAGGATGTCTTTTTTATATCTGGAGAGAGGGTGATAGTGTGAGAAGCAAGTGGGCAGCCCTTATCAATAAAGCGCTGAAGCTCCAACCTATATATCTTTTTTATACTACTAGTACTAGAGGTGGAGTAGTGGTAGAGTAGTTTATAGTTTCTCTGCATACAGTACCAGTTAGTCGTGCTTCAAAACTGAACGGCACGCCATTAAAAAAATAAAGTCGAGAAATAATGCGGCACTTCGGGCCAACGCGGCCAGATCGCATTTTGCACAAGAAATGACACACCATGTTTCGTTGACATGTGGTCACACTCCAACATGTCAGTGAGACAACGGTGAGTCCTTTTGTACAATTTCCGAACAGATGTCTATGTAGGCCGGGGTGCCTCTTCGTGTACCGTGTCAACCATCCACCGCCTCTTCGCCTTCCCCTCTCGATTAGGAACTGCTGTCGCATGCTCTTCCTACCTCCTCCATTTGCCTTCGCCCTTCCTTCTGCCATTGTTTGATCATCGTCTCCATGGAGGGAACAGGCGGGAAACGACCCCGTTATTCTTGCCCCGATCTGAAAGATGACGTGGTGGAGGAACTCATTGATCAGTGCGACGTCTTCACCTCGGCTAGCATGGCAGGTTCGTTCAAGACCATTCTCGACTCAACTAATAACATCATTACAAGGAACCCAAGGCTCGAGGAGCGGTTTGATCTCCCTTATCTTCTTGGCTATAAGCCTGTTTGCATGGGCGCGAACGACGGAGGCCTCACCTTGTGCAAGTTGATGCCGCTTGATAATGATACGTGTGATGTCAAGATGCCATCGCTTAAGAGTAAAGCTTGGGCTGGCGCAAATGGAGATTGGGTTGTTTATATTGGGTACAATTATGAGTGGGAACTTGTGAATGTGTACACTCATCAGCGGATTTCACTTCCAAAAATCTCAGAGTGCCCTGAGGTTGAGCACAGAGATGATCTACGTACGTTCAAATACGATCATGGTGGTTGTTGTCTACGGAAGACAACAATTTGTCGAGTTCCCAACCGCTCTTGGAATTACGAGAACTATGAAGTTGTTGCTATCTTCGATAAGCTTGTTGCCGTCGTAACTGATTCCACGGTTCGTCCATGGATATTGCTCAAAAATCAGTTTCTGTACACGGATGAGTACTGTGATGCAATTGAATACGAGGATCTTGTGTTCGCTGCCACCACTCGTGGCACTGTTTTTGCATGGTATCCTCGTAGTTTCGGTATGTTTGTCTTCCATCGTAATTATGATTGATTACACACCATGTTTCGTGGACATGTGGTCCCGTTCCAACATGTCAGTGAGACGATGGTGAGTCCTTTCGTACAATTTCCGAACGGACTTGTAGGCCGGGGCGCCTCTTCGTGTATCGTGGTAAACTGGCAACCGTCCATCGACTCTTCGCCTTTCCCCCTCGATTTGGAACTGTTGTCGCACGCTCTTCCTCCCTATCCATTTGCCTTCACCCTTCCTTCTCCCATTGTTCGATCATCTTCTCCATGGAGGGAACACGGAAACGACCCCGTTATTCTTGCCCCGATCTGAATGATGATGTGGTGGAGGAACTCATTGATTGGTGCGACATCATCACCTTGGCTAGCATGGCAGGTTCGTTCAAGACCATTCTCGACTCAACTAATAACATCATTACAAGGAACCCAAGGGTCCAGGAGCGGTTTGATATCCCCTATCTTCTTCGTTGTGACCCTACTGACTGGCGCGGGGACGAGGGAAGCCTCGCCTTGTGCAAGTTGATGCCGCTTGATGATGAAACGTATGATGTTAAGATGCCATCGCTTGAGGGCAAGGCTTGGGCAGGCGCAAATGGAGATTGGGTTGTTTATATTGGGTACAACTGCGAGTGGGAACTTGTGACTACGTACACTCATCACTGGCTTCCACTTCCAAAAATCTCAGACTGCCCAGAGGTTGAGCACGACGGTATTCTACGCATGTTCAAATACGATCGTGGTGACTGTCTTCTACGGAAGATAACAATTTGTCAAGTTCCCAACCGCTCTTGGCATTACAGGAACTGTGGAGTTGTTGCTATCTTCGACAAGTTTGTTGCTCAAAAATCAGTTTCCATACACGGATCTGTACTATGATGCAATTCAATACGAGGGTCTTGTGTTTGTTGCCACCACTCGTGGCACTGTTTTTGCATGGGATCCTCATAGTTTCGGTCCATTTTTCTTCCACCATTGTTTCATCCACATGCATGCGGGTTAGCAAGTTTCCCTTTACTAATTAACCTTCTTCTTGTGTTTCCAAGGTCCTGTGAACATTCCACCACCTATACTTGAAAATTTTTATAACCAAGGGGAAGATGATGATGGTGATGACCACGGGCATGAGGACGAGGAGGGCCCATATACTCAGTGGCACCTGGCAACTTATTCCGATGGATCACCCCTTCTTGTATGTATACAGCCCACTGCTGATGTTTCTACTAAGGAAGCAGGTGTTGCCTCCCATGGTCGCACTCTCCGGACCTATTCCAACACCCGTTGCATGGTATTCGGGATGGATACTAGTGTGCTAGCGCCAACACCTTCTCCCTGGTACAGGATTGATAGTCTTGGAGAAAACTCGCTCTTCCTTGGACAAAACTACCCAATGATGGTGAAAGGCGATCTAACTGCTCTTGACACAACGTTACTACCATTTATGAGAAGCAACTGTATCTATACCTCAGACATTGCGGTGGTTCCCTACCCTAGTCGAGATATAGTACGCCGCTTCAACCTGGATGATCAGTCCTGCGTTGGCTTCGATATTGACAATAGCTGGTGTGACGCCCGGATATTTAAGCTACAGTAATTCCCTGTTAATGATGCCACGTCACCTCGGTTACTATTGTTAATCTCGCGTTAGTTCAAAACATTTCAAATTCAAATTTAAGTTAAAGGCAAACAACAAAGTTTTCAAAAGTCAAAACTATAATGTTTTATGTGACAAATAAATCATGGATAATATTGGTGAAGAAACAACATCTTTATAAAATAATTAAATACCCTAAAGTGATTAAAACAATAGCAAAAACAATTAATTATACTCCTGTTGTATTTTATAAAATACTAAACTATTTTAGCTAGGTGCCAAAGTTATTATGGCAGTGATATAATTAATGTTACTATTTTAGGTGCTAGTTGAATGTTTTACAAAACTAATGCAATTTAGGAAACTAAAATAAAACAGTAAAGTAAAAATAAATAGAAAAGAAAAAGACAAACATAAATAAAACAATGAAAAGAAGAAAACTCCCCTGGCCATCTGGGCCAAACAGCCCAGCCAGCCAGCCCACTAGTCCTGCCGGGCCCCCTCACTCCCTTAACCCCCACACCCACCGAAACCCTAGCCCACGACCGCACAAACCCCCCATCCCCCGATCTCTCTCTCACCCGCCCTCCCGATCCAGATCGGATCGAGCGCCTCGCCCATGTGCCCCTCGCCGACGCCCCGTCGCTTGTCGCCGACCACCGCCGCTGGGCTCCGTCACCGGTCGCCGCCCCACCGCGCCTCCGTCCTCCCCCGCGACGCCACCTCGCCGGAGTTGCCCCACCGTCTTCGCCGGCGTCGCCAAGCCCCGCCTCGCGTCGGATGCAACCTCGACCTCCTCCTTGTCGGACCTCACGTCCTCGTCCTCTTCCCCGCCGGCTGCCAGCAAGCCTCGGTGCCCCCTCTCCCCATCAACGCTGGTGAGGCCAGGGGCCTCTCCCTTTCTCTGCCTCATGCCTCGCTCACGGTCACCGCACGCTAGACCACCCACGCGCGCGCCCGCAGTGAGCACGCGCTCACCGCGCCCAGCGCGCCCTCTGCGTCGTGCTCCTCGTGACCAAGTCGTCCTCGCCGTGCGCCGCCTCCCCGCGTCGCCCACGACGGCCGCGCCCCGCGCCCTTGCTCGACAGATGCTGCCCTTCAAGTCACCGTTGCCAGCTCCGTCGGCCGCACCGCCGCGCCCATTCAACCGCAGCTGCAACCGCTCCCCCTCTGGCTACTCGTTGCTCGCCCGCGTACGCATGCTGCCCCGCCTCACAGCGATGCCACGGCCTCATCGGCCCGCGCAGCCGCACACCCCCCCCCCCCCCCCCCCCACTGCGCCCGTGGTGCTCACTACCGCCCAGCGCACGCGAGCCAGCGCCCAGCTCTGCCCGCGCGCGAACAATGTCACCCCGTCGCGCGCGACCCGCGGCCTCTGCCGGCCGCCCCGCTGCATCCTGCAGCCTGCGGCTACCGCCGCACCCCGATGGCCTCACCCCATCGGGCACACGCCCATTCGGGCTGGCGCCCGCATGCCCGAACCCGATAGGCCCCTATGGGCCTATGACAAACGGGGCTCGCGCCCAGAACGTCTATTAACAATAATAAACAAAAATAAAAAAATAAAAATTAATAAACAAAAATAAAAATGAATTAATAAAATTAATTAATATATTGATTAATTAATTAAGTTAATTAATCCTGTTTAATTAATCTAATTAACTAGTTGGTTTAATTAAACAGTAATTACTTTAGCTAATTCCTCATTAATCTAAACAGAGAATGACAGGTGGGTCCCATTGGACCCACACGTCAGTTTGAGCAGTCAGCACCTCTATTGACTGTTGAGGTCATGCTGACGTCATGATGACGTCAGCGTGCACTATTCCGGATAATGTTGAATTAAAATAATTAATGATAAATTAGAAAAAAGATTTAGAACTTTGCAAATTAATAGTAAATAAACCGTAGCTCGGATGAAAATACTTTGTACATGAAAGTTGCTCAGAACGACGAGACGAATCCGAATACGTAGCCCGTTCATCTGTCACGTGTCCCTAGCATAGTGAACCTGCAACATTTCACCTCTGGTTCATCTACCCGAAAACGCAAAACACCGAGGATACTTAGCCAGATGTTTTTCCCCCTTCGCTGGTATCACCTACCACTACGTTAGGTCACCCTAGCTCCGCGTATTGCCGCGTCCTGCTTTGTGTTACATTTGATTGCTCTATTATTTATTGTGTTCCCCCTCCTTTACTTCTTTCCGATAGACTCCGAGACCGTTGCCGATGTCCGTGTGTTTGACTACACCGAGGATGACCCCTCCTTGCCAGAGCAACTAGGCAAGCCCCCCCCCTTGATCACCAGATATCGCCTACTCTTCTCTATACTGCTTGCATTAGAGTAGTGTAGCATGTTACTGCTTTCCGTTAATCCTATTCTGATGCATAGCATGTCATTGCTGCTACAACTGTTGATACGTTACCTGCAATCCTAATGCTTAGTATAGGATGCTAGATTATCATCAATGGCCCTACACTCTTGTCCGTCTTCCATGCTATACTACTGGGCCGTGATCACTTCGGGAGGTGATCACGGGCATATACTATATACTTTACACTGTTACATTACCGGTGATACTGTTTGGAGTTGGGGGCTGAAGGGGCAGGTGGCTCCATCCAGGTAGTGGTGGGTCTGGGTTCCCGATGGCCCCCGACTGTTACTTTGAGGTGGAGCGACAGGGCAGGTTGAGACCACCTAGGAGAGTGGTGGGCCTGGCCCTGGTCGGCGTTCGTGGTTACTTCAAAATAACACGCTTAACGAGATCTGGGTATTTGATCTGAGTCTGGCTACTGGCCTTTATGCACTAACCATCTACGCGGGGACAGTTATGGGCACTCGACGTCGTGGTATCAGCCGAAGCCTTCGTGACGTCAGCGACTGAGCGGCGCGCGCCGGATTGGACTGGAACGCCTGCTAGGCTAGGTCTCCTTCCGGCCGCGTTCGCAACATGCAGGTGTGCAATGGGCGATGGGCCCAGACCCCTGCACCATAGGATTTAGACCGGCGTGCTGACCTCTCTGTTGTGCCTAGGTAGGGCTGCGACGTGTTGATCTTCCGAGGCCGGGCATGACCCAGAAAAGTGTGTCCGGCCAAATTGGATCGAGCGTGTGGGGTTATGTGGTGCACCCCTGCAGGGAAGTTAATCTATTTGAATAGCCGTGATCTTCGGTAACATGACGACTTGGAGTTGTACCTTGACCTTATGACAACTAGAACCGGATACTTAATAAAACACATCCTTCCAAGTGCCAGATACAACCGGTGATCGCTCTCTCACAGGGCTACGAGGGGAGGATCATCGGTTAGGATTATGCTATGTGATGCTACTTCGTGAACTTACCGTCTACTCTCTTCTTCTGCTGCAAGATGGAGGTGGCCAGAAGCGTAGTCTTCGATAGGACTAGCTATCCCCCTCTTATTCCGGCTTTCTGCAGTTCGGTCCACATATGATACCCTTATTCCATTTGATACCAATGCATACATATGTAGTGTAGCTCCTTGCTTGCGAGTACTTTGGTTGAGTACTCACGGTTGCTTTGCTCCCCCTTTTCCCCCTTTCTATACTCGATTGCTATGACCAGACGTGGGAGCCCAGGAGCCAGACGCCACCGTTGACGAAGACTCCTTCTACACCGGAGGTGCCAACTACTACGTGCAGCCCGCTGACGACGAACAGGAGTAGTTAGGAGGATCCCAGGCAAAAGGCTTGCGCCTCTTTCGATCTGTATGCCAGTTTGTGCTAGCCTTCTTAAGGCAAACTTGTTTAACTTATGTTTGTACTCAGATATTGTTGCTTCTGCTGACTCGTCTATGATCGAGTTCTTGTATTCGAGCCTTCGAGGCCCCTGGCTTGTAATATGATGCTTGTATGACTTATTTTATTTGTAGAGTTGTGTTGTGATATCTTCCCGTGATTCCCTGATCTTGATCGTACACGTTTGCGTGTATGATTAGTGTATGATTGAATCGGGGGTGTCACAAGTTGGTATCAGAGCCGACTGCCTGTAGGAATCCCCCTTCCACAGTCCTTGGCCGAAGTCGAGTCTAGTCATTGCAAAACTTTTACAAACTTGGCTGTGTGCCTTACGGCCCCACGTCGCCGTTGGGTGGTATTAGGATCTTTTACTCCTTGACCTATACTCTAGGACTCTGACATCTCTTCTATTCGGGTTAAATGATTTTGCTGAAAAGACTAACTTTAGGTTCTCGAAAGACCTTCTCCCAGAAGGCCCCTCACTCCGGATGATCGTTGATGCACCAGAAGATTCTGAAGATACTCTCAGAGGTTTTCCCGAGACCCTTGTACCCACCGACTTTACAATCCCCTACCACCGATATACACTTATGGATAACTACCCACAATTGTCGTTCATACCTTCATCGTCAGTTGCTCTTATTATTATTAGATGCCCTAAATTGCTCTTCGTTGTTTCGAAAATCCTTTAAGCTTACTGCCTTGCAGTTCTTTACCACATGAATACCCCCATTGAAAATTCCTCACACTTATTGAGTATCTTTTCAGCCCCAGTTGTTCGTATGCTTCATAAGATACTCTGAAATACTCTCCGACCTTCTGAGCATCCTCTTCAAACTATTGCTCTGCAAATACTTGTATGCTTACATTATGGATGCTCCCATATCACTAGCAATATTCACTAGTATCTTTTGACACCGTCATTTTGATCCTATTGATTCAATATGTTTGCGAATGCACACAATCATCTATCAACCCTTCTAAATTATCTTTTCGGCTCAGACGTCATTTTGAACATGAGCTGATTCTTGACCAAACTATTTGTCGTCAATTGTGCCTCTGGTCTATCCAACTTATCCATCCTTGATCAGAGCGTTTGCTTCTGATCCTTTGTTTTGGAAATCATAATTCCTTTGATACCTAAGCATTGAATCAATCAGATGTTCTATAATCTGATGCCCTTGCATCCTTTCTTCAGCTGGTGGTGTGCCGATGCTCACATCAGCTCCGCTACGGACCGTCAGATCCTTTGTTGGATTATTATCCGACAGCGTCCTTCATATTCAAGAAGCATGTGAGCTTTTCCTCGGATGCATAATGCCTTTGGTAAATTGTATCCTCTGCTTTGTCAAGCATGCTCTACTATCGAGCTTGTGTTATTATTCTTGAAATTTGTGGTATATAGTCCTAAGATGCCCCGATGGGTTGAACCTATGCCTTCCCCAAACGGTATGAACCCAAAGTTTTCGCGAGTCATACTCTTCTGTTGTTTCGCCAGATAAAATTTCTACACTACAGCCTCATCAAAAGCTAGAAGTAAAATGAAAGGTTATGCATTGAAGAAGTGGGAGTCGACCTTGAGCCTTTGCGTTCATGCCCATGGACCCATTGTGGAACTTTTCATCGAAGCTTCTTGTAAATGATAATAATCCCCTTGTTATAAGTTCATCTTGTATCCATGTTTGGTACCTTGCAATCATGGTTCCAACCAAATTTTCTCCTTAATAACATTTCTCGGACAAGTTGAAGTACTTGTCCTGTGCAGATCATTGCACCTGTCCAACCTTTACTTCGATCTGTCGTCGAGTATTACCCCCCTGGTATCTCGAGATTATCTTGGAACTGCATAACTTTTTATGAGTTCTTCATCAATTATTACAATCTGACTGATTAGAATTTTTCATGGGCTCTGAGTTATTAAACACTCAAAGACATCGGCAACTGAATCGATTCCGCACCATGATTCAATAACTATTAGTAATCTTCATTGCTTACGAGTTTAATAATCCTTCAAGTCATTCCTAGCCTGATCGGCTATATTATTATCATGCTAATTTTTAACTGTGCTACCTCATCCTTCTTCCTGGAGCACAATTTTTGACGATGAGCTAAGCTTACGTTGATCTTCCTCATCATATCATTTCGCTTTGGACAGCAAACTTGATTTCGAGTTTGTGTCATACCCATGGTTCCAATAACCTTTCACTTCATCATTCCTTTAACTTGATGTCATCGCCAATCGATTACATCTTCATGAAATCTCTCGACAAATGTGTCATGATCATCATCAGCATTCGGAGATCTTCCAGGATATCAATTGAATTCATGATGAGAAATACCATCCTTGCCCTCAATGATTTGTGTTGTCATCGACCACTTTATTGCTTTCCCTCCAACACAAACTTGTTCGTGTTCTGTGTATACCTTGAGTTCCTTGCTATCCAGCATTTGTTCTTCTTTACCTTGGAGTATTACCATCTTTTATGTCAAGAATGTTGTGAGGATTACTCCACCTCTTGAGAATTCCTGGTATCGTGATACTTCTCACCATCACCATTCTTTCTTGGTCCCCGTGTTGATTCCAACCAGCGAACGATGTTGTTTGGATTCTTTCCTTCTAGCAACCCTATTGCTTTCAAGTTAATGGTCGACATATCATTCTTAGACCATTGGTTATCGAATCACCATTATAACATCGGTCATGCTACCTAAGCCCATATTTTGGGTGCACCTTTCAACCAATGTTTAAATTGGGTATGTTTTCCTCGAGCATATCTCCTTATATCATTTGGTCTGACAAATGTTATCTCTTTGTTCACATGATTGTGGAAATCCATCTTTTGGAAATCTCGACGAGTTGTTGTTTAGTTTATCAGCCACCCCCTCATCCTCTCCTTGGTTTAATGCTGAACTCTGGTTTCAGAACTTGCTCCATGGTTCATTTTCCCGAGGATCTTAAAATGTCTTTGCGTCAACTGTTGTTGCACCTTTTTTTGTCGGGCATCCTGAGTCTGAGATATCCTAACACCAATCAGATAGAATCCCGGTCAGATATGATGGTTGGGACGCATTTTCCAAGAGGTATAACGTTGGTCTTTATATGACCCGGTAAGTTGATGTCATGCCTAGCACACCTAGCTGGAGGGCCTATTGTTATAGTTCTTCCTTTTAGCAATGTTAACCATTCTTCCATGAGGAAATTGAAAGACTTATTCTATCAGTTGTTCCTAATGAATCCATTGAGTATCCAAAGTCTGACCTTTGCTTGAATACCACGTCAATGCTATCTTGAAGCATGTCTATGGTACTCCGGTTTTCAATAGGAACATTTGAAGCCCAATGCTAAATGTTTCCTGCTCAATTATCCAAGCACCGTTGTATGGGTAATGACATGAAATTTATTTCCCCTTACCTAAATGGTTTTCTACTTCTATCATGTACTGGATATCATGCTCTGCTTGTCCTTGAGAAGGATATACCCTGAAATATGTGTTTAAACATATTTTCCTTTCCATTACTTGTTTAACCTTTCCAGTAATCTGACTTAACTGAGCAGTGATAATTCCCTGCTTAGGTAAGCACTTCGTTGTACCACTCTGCCAGTAAGAACCTGCTACTATTGTTGATGACATTTCGATAACCGCCGATGGACGAGAAATTTGCCTATTGGTCCGCCTCGTTCAACGAGCAGGAAAATGGTTCTCTTCGTCCCTTGCCCTTGGTATCGATGTTGTTGCCGACCTAACTGACATGCTACCCTTTAACATGCCTTGCTATCGTGACCGTGTAAGATGTCAGCCCCCTTTCTACTTTAAACCACATGGTGAGCCCATAACCCATAGTTCCACAGGAACGAAACCTGACTCTCCTGTACACCCCTGTCCCCAAGGTTGTACCTTGCGCGTGGCCTCGTATGTAATTCGCGAGCCACCTTCCTAGTGATCTATACTGGTATCAGGCACAATAGTTATCCCCATTGCTTTGAACCCCTTTCACGCCCTGTTTCAGGCATCGAACGATTGCCTGCCCGCTCGAAACTTCCCATGATACCTCTTTACTTTGCTCTCAGTATTTTCTTAAGTTTTAATTCGAGAGTTACTTTCCGCCACCTTCCCCGATGTTATCGACCAGGTAGTCAACCTTGTAGAGGTCCGTTCTTTCGGAATAACCACCCTTTATTCTTTCGTAAGTACGATGGAGATCCTGCAGAAAGGATGCCGGCTTCATCATGACGACTAAATCATAGGAATGAAGAAATCAACTCTATGGATCGACCTCTTTGAGAAAAGCAACCAAGACCGAGAAGACTCGATATAATTTCATAACCACATCTTTCCCCTTACTCTACCTCTTAAATCTCGGGACGAGATTTCTTGTAGTGGAGGAGAATTGTGACGCCAGGATATTTAAGCTACAGTAATTCCCTGTTAATGATGCCACGTCACCGCGGTTACTATTGTCAATCTCGCGTTAGTTCAAAACGTTTCAAATTCAAATTTGAGTTAAAGGCAAACAACAAAGTTTTCAAAAGTCAAAACTATAATGTTCTTAATGTGACAAATAAATCATGGATAATATTGGTGAAAAAACAACATCTTTATAAAATAATTAAATACCCTAAAGTGATTAAAACAATAGCAAAAACAATTAATTATACTCCTGTTGTATTTTATAAAATACTAAACTATTTTAGCTAGGTGCCAAAGTTATTATTGCAGTGATATAATTAATGTTACTATTTTAGGTGCTAGTTGAATGTTTTACAAAACTAATGCAATTTAGGAAACTAAAATAAAACAGTGAAGTAAAAATAAATAGAAAAGAAAAAGACAAACATAAATAAAACAATGAAAAGAAGAAAACTCCCCTGGCCATCTGAGCCAAACAGCCCAGCCGGCTAGCCCACTAGTCCTGCCGGCCCCCCTCACTCCCTTAACCCCCACACCCACCGAAACCCTAGCCCACGACCGCACAAACCCCCACCCCCGATCTCTCTCTCATCCGCCCTCCCGATCCAGATCGGATCGAGCGCCTTGCCCATGTGCCCCTCAGCGACGCCCCGTCGCTTGTCGCCGACCACCGCTGCTGGGCTCCGTCACCGGTCGCCGCCCCACCGCGCCTCCGTCCTCCCCTGTGACGCCACCTCACCGGAGCCGCCCAACCGTCTTCGCCACCGTCGCCAAGCCCCGCCTCGCGTCGGACGCAACCTCGACTTCCTCCTCGTCGGACCTCGCGTCCTCGTCCTCTTCCCCGCCGTCTGCCAGCAAGCCTCGGCGCCCCCCCCCCCTCCCCATCAACGCTGGTGAGGCCCGGGGCTTCTCCCTTTCTCTTCCTCTGGCCTCGCTCGCGGTCACCGCACGCTAGACCACCCACGCGCGCGCCCGCGGTGAGCACGCGCTCACCGCGCCTAGCGCGCCGTATGCGTCGTGCTCCTCGCGACCAAGTCGTCCTCGCCGTACGCCGCCTCCCCGCGTCGCCCATGACGGCCGCGCCCCGCGCCCTTGCTCCACTTCTGCTGCCCTTCAAGTCATCGTTGCCTGCTCCGTCGGCCGCACCGCCGCGCCCATTCAACCGTAGCTGCAACCGCTCCCCCTCTGGCTACTCGTCGCTCGCCCGCGTGCGCGTGCTGCCCCGCCTCACAGCGATGCCACGGCCTCGTCGGCCCGCGCAGCCGCACCCCCCCCCCCGCTGCGCCCGTGGTGCTCACTGCCGCCCAGCGAGCGTCCGGCTCCGCCCGCGCGCGAACAACGTCGCCCCGCCGCACACGACCCGCGGCCTCTGCCGACCGCCCCGCTGCATCCTGCAGCCTGCGCCTACCGCCGCACCCCGGTGGCCTCGCCCCATCGGGCACACGCCCGTTCGGGCTGGCGCCCGCATGCCCGAACCTGATAGGCCCCTATGGGCCTATGACAAACGGGGCCCACGCCCAGAACGTCTATTAACAATAATAAAAAATAAAAAAAATTAATAAACAAAAATAAAAATGAATTAATAAAATTAATTATTAATTAATTAATGAATTAAGTTAATTAATCTGTTTAATTAATCTAATTAACTAGTTGGTTTAATTAAACAGTAATTACTTTAGCTAATTCCTAATTAATCTAAACAGAGAATGATAGGTGGGTCCCATTGGACCCACACGTCAGTTTGACCAGTCAACACCTCTATTGACTGCTGAGGTCATGCTGACGTTGGCATGCACTATTCTGGATAATGTTGAATTAAAATAATTAATAATAAATTAGAAAAAGGATTTAAAACTTTGAAGATAAATAGTAAATAAACCGTAGCTCGGATGAAAATACTTTGTACATGAAAGTTGCTCAGAACGACGAGACGAATCCGAATACGTAGCTCGTTCATCTGCCCCGTGTCCCTAGCATAGTGAACCTGCAACATTTCACCTCCGGTTCATCTACCCAAAAACACAAAACACCGGGGATACTTTCCCGGATGTTTTTCCCCCTTCGCTGGTATCACCTACCACTACGTTAGGTCACCCCTAGCTCCGCGTATTGCCGCGTCTTGCTTTGTGTTACATTTGATTGCTCTATTATTTATTGTGTTCCCCCTCCATTACTACTTTCCGGTAGACTCCGAGACCGCTGCCGATGTCCGTGTGTTCGACTACACCGAGGATGACCCCTCCTTGCCAGAGCATCTAGGCAAGCCCCCCCCCCTTGATCACCAGATATCGCCTACTCTTCTCTATACTGCTTGCATTAGAGTAGTGTAGCATGTTACTGCTTTCCGTTAATCCTATTCTGATGCATAGCATGTCATTGCTGCTACAACTGTTGATACGTTACCTGCAATCCTAATGCTTAGTATAGGATGCTAGATTATCATCAATGGCCCTACACTCTTGTCCGTCTTCCATGCTATACTACTGGGCCGTGATCACTTCGGGAGGTGATCACGGGCATATACTATATACTTTACACTGTTACATTACCGGTGATACTGTTTGGAGTTGGGGGCTGAAGGGGCAGGTGGCTCCATCCAGGTAGTGGTGGGTCTGGGTTCCCGATGGCCCCCGACTGTTACTTTGAGGTGGAGCGACAGGGCAGGTTGAGACCACCTAGGAGAGTGGTGGGCCTGGCCCTGGTCGGCGTTCGCTGTTACTTCAAAATAACACGCTTAACGAGATCTGGGTATTTGATCTGAGTCTGGCTACTGGCCTTTATGCACTAACCATCTACGCGGGGACAGTTATGGGCACTCGACGTCGTGGTATCAGCCGAAGCCTTCGTGACGTCAGTGACTGAGCGGCGCGCGCCGAATTGGACTGGAACGCCTGCTAGGCTAGGTCTCCTTCCGGCCGCGTTCGCAACATGCAGGTGTGCAATGGGCGATGGGCCCAGACCCCTGCACCATAGGATTTAGACCGGCGTGCTGACCTCTCTGTTGTGCCTAGGTAGGGCTGTGACGTGTTGATCTTCCGAGGCCGGGCATGACCCAGAAAAGTGTGTCCGGCCAAATTGGATCGAGCGTGTGGGGTTATGTGGTGCACCCCTGCAGGGAAGTTAATCTATTTGAATAGCCGTGATCTTCGGTAACAGGACGACTTGGAGTTGTACCTTGACCTTATGACAACTAGAACCGGATACTTAATAAAACACATCCTTCCAAGTGCCAGATACAACCGGTGATCGCTCTCTCACAGGGCTACGAGGGGAGGATCATCGGTTAGGATTATGCTATGCGATGCTACTTGGAGGACTTCAGTTTAGGAGGATCCCAGGCAGGAGGCCTGCGCCTCTTTCGATCTGTATCCCAGTTTGTGCTAGCCTTCTTAAGGCAACTTGTTTAACTTATGTCTGTACTCAGATATTGTTGCTTCCGCTGACTCATCTATGATCGAGTTCTTGTATTCGAGCCTTCGAGGCCCCTGGCTTGTAATATGATGCTTGTATGACTTATTTTATTTGTAGAGTTGTGTTGTGATATCTTCCTGTGAGTCCCTGATCTTGACCGTACACGTTTGCGTGTATGATTAGTGTACGATTGAATCGGGGGCGTCACAGCTGGCCCTTCAAAGAGAGTCACTTGTGGTTCAAAGCAAGCGTTTCCAACTCCGAGGATTGGTTGATTTGAAGTTCATTTCATTGATTGTTATTTGTTGTGTGATGACAACTTTAGTATTTATAATGTATCATTGTTGTCGTTGTGGGTTGATGACTTGTTGTATGTAATAAAATGATATGCCTGTGATAAACCTACTAAATTTATGAATGGCTTTCGAGTCGCTTCTCTGAGTGGGTGTTGCGACAAGGCAAAAAATATTTTCCGAATACATAATTGTACGCGCATTGCAACAGGTTATCGGATGAGGCCAATCAACAATAGTACACTATTTGTAATAGCTTCACATGTTGCACTGTCTCTGCATCTACGTACGTAATACAACAAGTTTTAAACTTGAGACCAACCACCCACCCTCACAAAGAACACTTTTGAACCTAGCATAGACTCCAGGAAATTTGGCCATAGTGTGAGGTGGGTCGTATGTTAATGTGTTCGCTGTATGTAACCAGCACCTCGAATCCTTGATACTAATACTATATAGTAGGGTGGCATGGGCCAGAACAAGCATTCACGTTCAGGAGTACGGCACACACCACCAGCACGACTTCCATCTGACACCATATTTCTTAGAATCCGTGCTACAACTATCTCTTCAACCTCGCCGTTTCTCTAAGTCAGCCATCGCGCGGCGGGTAAGGTGGGGGTTTGCCGATAGTCAGTTTCCTCAACTGCGGTCCCACTTGTAAGGCCAACTCCAACGCACGACCCCAAACGGACCTCCGTTTTTCCCGGATTCTGTCCGTTTGGGTAGGGCAATGGGTCATGTTTGGGCCATTTCTCGGATGCGGTGGTCGTGCGCCCAACGCGCGGACGTATCCCGGCCGCGTACATTTTTCTTTGCAAACACATATCTTTTTTCATCATTGATTTTTGGTACATGGAAATACATCACCAAAATTTGACTAGAAAAGCAAGACCAAAGAAAACAAGAACCACAAGAATACATTTTAGAAGATATCCAACTTCCATAACTGCTCATGTAAGTTGGATTAGTGCCTTCTCGATGCATTCCTTGTTGATCTGCGGAGGCTCGATCTTGCATGCTTCTTTCTTATTCGAGTGTAAAGAAGTAGACGTTGCTTCCTCGCATCTAGTCTCATGTCTAGCCTCTATTCTATCAACAAGTGCACTAGTCTCATATCTAGCCTCTATGCTAGATAAAAGTGCTACAATGTCTACTAAATTGCGCTCTATCAACATATCGATGGACTCTTCTTCCCAATACCAAAACTTGCATCCATTCTACACAATAAATTTTAAGTTAGCACAATAAGTCCAATTCGAGAGCACAACCGAAGCTAAAGTAGCACATACCCCATCGGTTGAGCAGTTGATGAACACCCATTCAGGATGTTCCGGCGTTGTAGACACGCGACGCATGACCTTCTTTGGCTAGTCATCGCACGTAATGAGTGGCAATGTTGCACCGACGAGCTTTTGGGCCAGCACCGAGCCCGGCCGACCGCCATTCATGAATCTGTCGGCGGACCACCGACGGTGTTGATCCGAGCGGCTAGAGGAGGAGTCAGTACCTGCATGCGGCCTTGTAGCCTTGCCGGGGCCTTCCGGCCTGGTGCCCAGCCAGTCCGTGGCGTGGCGCGTCCTCCCACAACCGGGCGAGCTCAAGCCCGACCGGATCTGCTCCAAATCCGGCCACCGGGTGCGCAAAACACGTAGCCGTGGTTGCGTAGTTTCGAAGCGTCGAGGGAAAGTGGGTTGAGCGAGCGCACATCCGAGCTGCACACGCTGGAGTTGGCCTAGCGGCGTGGCGGACCAACCGTGTGGGGGTGCCAAGTGGCTTCGCTCGTGTGGGGGACGGAAGCCATCCCGCGCGGGCGCTAGGTTTGACAGGATGACCTTGTCGTCAGTGTCTGACCTCTGTGGCAACCATCCGCTCCCCACTAGCCTCTTCGTTGACATGTGGTCCCGTTCCCACATGTTAGTGAGACGACGGCTAGTCCTTTTGTGCAATTTCGGAATGGATGTCTATGTAGGCCGGGGCGCCTCTTCGGGTACCGTGGCAACCTTCCAACCACTCTTTGCCTTTCCCTCTCGATTTGAAACTATTGTCGCACGCTCTTCCTCCCTCATCCATTTGCCTTCACCCTTCCTTCTGCCATTGTTCGATCGTCTTCTCCATGGAGGGAACAGACCGGAAACGACCCCGTTATTCTTGCCCCGATCTGAATGATGATGTGGTGGAGGAACTCATTGATCAGTGCAACGTCATCACCTCAGCTAGCATGGCAGGTTCGTTCAAGACCATTCTCGACTCAACTAATAACATCATTACAACAAACCCAAGGGTCGAAAAGCGGTTTGATCTCCCCTATCTTCTTCACTGTGACCCTCCTCACTGGAGCGCGGACGACGGAGGCCTCGCCTTGTGCAAGTTCGTGTCGCTTGATAATGCTACGTGTGATGTTAAGATGCCATCGCTTGAGGGTAAGGCTTGGGCAGGTGCAAATGGAGATTGGTAGTTTATATTTGGTCCAACTGCGAGTGGGAACTTGTGAATGTGTACACTCGTCACCGGGTTCCACTTCCAAAAATCTCAGATTGCCCAGAGGTTGAGCACATCGGTTATGACCGTACTTTCAACTACGGTCATGGTGACTGTCGTCTACAGAAGATAGCAATTTGTCAAATTCCCGACTGCTCTTGGGATTTAATGGAATATGTAGTTGTTGCTATCTTCGACAAGCTTGTTGCCTTCCTTCATAGTTCAACTGGATGGATATTGCTCAAAAATCAGTTTCTATACAATGATGAGTACTGTGATGCAATTCAATATGAGGGTCTCGTGTTTGCTGCCACCACTCGTGGCACTGTTTTTGCATGGAATCATTATGCTTTCAGTACGTTTTTTCCACCGTAATTATAATTGTTTCATCCACATGCATGCGGGTTAGCTAGTTTCCCTTTACTAAGTAACCTTCTTGTGTTTCCAAGGTCCTGTGAACATTCCACCACCTATACTTGAAAAAAATTATAACCAAGGGGGAGATGACGATGATGATGATCACGAGCATGAGGACCCATATACTCAGTGGCGCCTGGCAACTTATTCCGATGGATCACCTCTTCTTGTCTGTATACAGGGCACCACTGATGTGACTAAGGAAGCAGGTGTTGTCTCCCATGGTCGCACTCTCCGGACCTATTCCAACATCTATTGTAGGATATTCGGGATGGATACTACTGTGCTAGAACCAACACCTTCTCCCTGGTTTAGTATTGATACTCTTGGAGGAAACTCGCTCTTCCTTGGACAAAACTATCCAATCATGGTGAAAGGCGATCCAGATGCTGTTGACACAACATTACTACCATTTATGAGAAGCAATTGTATCTATACCTTGAACATTGCTATGCTTCCCTACCGTGGCTATCATAATATGGGTCATGAAATAGGTCGCTTCAGCCTGGATGATCAGTCCTGCGTTGGTCTCGAGATTGATAGTAGCCGGTCCTTCTGATACAAGTTCTTCTGGTTCAAATCAAGTGTTTCCAACGCCGAGGAGTGGTTGAGCTGAAGTTCATTTCATTGCTTGTTATTTGTTGTGTGATGAAAACTTTAGTATTTACTAGAATGTTTTGTTGGAACTAATCTATAATCCAACATGTATCCTCGTTATCGTTGTGTGTTGATTACTTGTTGTATGTAATGAATGGCACATTTGCATATGCATGTCATCAACTCAATTTATAAATGGTTTTTGACTCACTTCTTGGAGTGTTAGTGCCGTAGTAGTATAGCCAGCATCCGTAGTAGTATGAAGTTGCCACATCACATAGCGCCAACCAATAGTTAGGTGTCGCACGGAGGCCGTGAAATATGGTGATAGCGCGACTGTGTGAGGTGGGCTTGTACGTAGTATGATTTACGCACAGTGCTTGCCGTGTTTCCTACTCCTCCGATCTGCCTCCTTTTGCCGACACGTGGGACATCCTGCATCCAGGTCATGTCATGCAAGAAAATGGAGTGCTAGTTGAAGCCACGTGATGTGCATCTTGGGTTAAAATGTAAATAGAATCTTACTACTCTTGAGCAACTCCAAAAGCGGCCACCAAAGATATTTATTGGATTTGTTTTTCATCACCAGCACGTCGAGGTGAAAGATGTGCAGGTTCAGTGGGTCCTCTTGCGTTTTCACTGACATGTGGGACCGCATGTGAGCAAACAGACAATGGGCTCCGCGCGTCTGCTGGCTGGCTGACAAGAGAGATAGAGGAGGGCTGAGCACGGACTCTGGGAAATTTGTTGTACGTAACCAACACCTTGATATAGGCTCGATATAGTGGGGTGGCATGGGCCATAACTAGCATTCACGTCTAGCAGTACGGCACACGCCACCCACATGAGTCGCATCTGACACCAATTTTCTTGGAGTCCGTGCTACAACCATCTCTACTCCCTCCTGTTTTCTCAGCCATCGCGCGCTGGGCCGGGTGGGGTTTTGCTGATAGTCAGTTTGCTAAACTGCGGTCCCAGCTGTAAGTGAAAATGCAACACAGCACACATTCCCCCTTGAGCGGCATGCCGGACCAACCGTGTGGGCAGCGGGGTGCGACGCGAACACGACAAGCTTTTCCTTTTGAACTTGTAACTTGTAAAATTTGGTTCTACTCCATGGCACAACCGATAGATAGAAATAATGATTTTCCCTAGAGTAATGAGAAGTTAGGTTCTGGCACGGTTCATGCATGGAGTATGTAAAAAAATTATGAAGTTGATGCGAACGGTAAGATAATTACTAATAGTCCCATATACTACTACATGGATTTGACGGAAAGATAATGATACATACGAATCCATCAACGACATCCTCATGCCCTAGTGCGTTGGGTCACCAACCGACGTGTGAGGAGCAGCGGCATTGATGGCGGGTTCAACGTGCGTCTGAACAATGTCGTTCAAGGTTGCCCTGCGGGTCAAGAAGGCCCGCGACCTATCGTCCTCCTCTGGCACGTAGTAGTCCTTGTGGACGATTTGCGCGTAGACGTGGGTGATTATGTCGACGCTGTCTTGCTGCACCGGGCGCTGCGCGGCGAGCGCAGCCTCGAGGTGGACATTCTTCGGTGCGATGGCGGGCAGTCGTAGGGCTACCAATGCATCGAAGAGGTTGTCACCATAGAGGCCATTGAGGGTGGTGGGCATCACAGAGCCTGGGCGTGTGGGCTGGAGGCATACGTAATGGTTGTCCGCGAGCTTCTGGACGACGGTGAACTTGTCAAGGAAGCCGACAAGGACCTTGTCGAACAAGGAGACAAAGCTGTTGTCCAAGCAGCCTCTCACCGTGGCGGCCTCAAGCACGAAGTGGAGACGTTCCTCGGTGCCGGGCCGCAGGCCGGCGTCGTGGACCATCTGGCACAGTCGGCTGATGCTCACGCTCATTGCCTCCATGGGTCTAACTTCTAGTCGACTGATCTTGCAATTGGAGTGATCACTCTTGCCCTTGGTTAGGGTGCGTAGGTGTGTAGGATTTCGTAGATTGGACTGGCGGGGAGCCTTTATATGATAAGTGCGGACTGCGTTGAATTTACGTGCGTGTTGGCCATCTATTCCTCGGCCCTCTACTGCACCTGTCTTTGGCTGTATGACAGGCGGGCCAGCCACCTACTTGGCCCATGTGTCATACAACCAAAGGCAGGTGCAGTAAGTCAATGAAGTTGCGTCACCCTCCATGCTGGTGTAGTATAGTCATCTCACCGGACCTCTAGCCGGGGCCAAACGAGAGAACTTTGATGTTTACTGGTTTATTGGTCCCCTTTGCATCTTGCGCCAAGTTTTGACCTTTGATTTAACTAATAAAATGTTAATGCATGTAACCAAAAATGTCGTGTAATCCCAAAACACTTAGGCATGGTACATTAACTCCCTCCTCATTTCTTATTTCGTGACATATCAAAGAATGAGAGATGTGGGCCATGCATGCTTTCAATGACTTGAGACTACCAAACATGACATGCAGTGCTTAGTTCATTGCATGTAATCCTATTAATTAGCAAAAACACATTAAGTTATCTGACCGATAGGAATAAAACAGTACACCATTTATTTATTTACAAAGGGATTAGTACATTTTTGTGACATGCATTACTAGATATTGCTAGTCAAATACTAAATCCAGATGGACGTGGTAGTACTACTAAATCCAGAAGGTGGTGCTAGTACTAGTAGTAGTACTACCAATGTACTAGTAGCACTGTACTACCCGTTGGTAAAATTATTACGTGTTGTTCGTCACAGTGAAGTGACAAGACCCTGCGCCGGAGATGACACCTGAGTATAGGCGTCGTGTTCGGCATACCATAGTCAGCCTCACCGTTTGCAGTCACTATCATCATGGCTGTAGAGCTATCCTGCTTACAACTAGCCGTGTTTGACATAATGTCCCGTGTGTAGATGCCCATGCATTGCACAGAACACCAAGATTGGGGGTGGACGGCATGAGCAGTGGCCATCGCCCCAAATTTTTCCATGGCCTTCTAGATGTGGTGGGGAGGAGATAAGGCTGATTGTGAGATACAAGGAGTTGTTTGTAAATAGGGAACAAGTGCGGGCATCTTTTTGCAAAATTGGAGAAGTTTGGTTTGTATGCGTCAGATCTAGATCTGACGGCTATTGGTGAAAGATGGCAGGCACAACATCATCACCAACTCAGGACCTCATTGATTCGTAGGATTTTGAAAACGCAGGGCAAATAAATTTTCGAGTCTCTGGCCACTTGATGTTTCAAAAACAAATTCAGCTTTTGCGAAGACTTTGTCATTTAGGCTTAGACGCTTGCGGTGATCAGCACACCATTCATTGTTGCGCCAGAGAACGCCAAACCTCATTACCTTGAGCACACTTGCCTCTAGAACAAAGAACCTGGCCAATTTAATATCAGATGAGCTGCCTCGGTAGTCAATCAAATCAATTTCTGTAAGATGGAGATCAAGGCATTCGATGAGATTGTTATGGTACAACACATTTTTCACTTTTGGGCCTTTTTTATCTGCAAAAGAAGAGAACATATTAGAGCAGCTGGCTGTATAAGATTGCCATGTCATCAAGAGGTACCAATATCATTCGCTCATACGATAGGGTTGGATGGCTAGTGATATTTTTTCACTCTCTCTCTCTCTCTCTCTTTCTCTTTCCTCTCATTTACCTAGGAGCACGTGAAGAGCTTGGGCATTTGTTGCCTTCCACTATGTGGCCGATGCCATATTTCTCAAAAGTATGCCACATAATACGCATCGATGTCAAATCAAAAGATTTTGGCACCGCTCTCGCGATGTAAGAGAGTTAGCACCGTTGTGCACACAGACCCACATGTATAAACAAATCAATCAAATCAACTACACCAGCCTCTCACTCTCCCAAACAAGTGTTTTTTTATTGCCTCGGTCCTCTCTCTCTCCCACGCAAGTGTTTTTTCATTGCGTGAGTTAATTTGGCACTGGAGCAAAGTAGGTGATCCAGATTGGGGCACCAGGTGAGCAATAGAGGGGCATCGATGCCAAATGCATCACAAGTGAATTTGGCACGTGTTTTGGCCTACATAGTGGAGGGCCGTTATAGCCCACTTTTGTACTACCTCGTATTTAGTGTAAAATTTTGACCATAGATTTACCTAAGAAAATGCCAATGCATGTTACCAAAAATTATACCATTTGAAATTATGTTCAAATACGAGTCCAATGATATAATTTTTAGTGACATGCATTAACATTTTGTCAGTTAAATCTATGGTCAGATTTTGATACTACAAAATAGGAAGAGTAAACCAGGACGGAGGTAGTACTTGCTCTTAGGGTAACCATAGAGTTACTAGTCTAAGTTACTTTGCACTATGACTAGCCTAGGCTACTATAGTAGTACAACAAAAAAAACGATGCAGGTGATCACGTGAGAAAAAAAATACTAAAAACATTTCTTTTGGTGCAGTGCATAGATGCAATTTTGAACACTTCACTTGTCATCGTAATTTGGAAAAATTACGAAAAAATTGAGCTACATTGTGATTACCATTTACTAATAGGAAAGACGTTTCACCTCGATGAGTAGATTCTCCGTGCATGGAAATCATGTAAGGAATCCAACAACTTGATCCAGATTGGGGCCGATAGATTTTATTGCCAAGATCTTCACAGTGCGCATAGACTGGGTCAAGCTTGTGGGAATCATTTTCTGGAAGATGGTCCTAAATACATAAAGAAGAAATTTAAAAATGTGAATTTCAAGAAGACGGAGAAGAAGATGTGGATCCAATAAGGAGTTCAGAGAATTTGGCAGACGAGTACACCAACGCTATCAATTTCGGCGCGTCAATGACCCTGATTTTTGTTGGACCTTCTAGATCAGATACGAGCAATCTCTCAAGGAAAGGCGCATTCTCAATGACCATAACGTGGAACAGCTAGAGTGGTCTCTTCCCAATTGATGTGTTGTGGCGGGGCCAGCAAGACGCAAAAATCCATCGGAGATTCGTCGAGGTGATGTGGAGGCTAATGAACCCGTGGATCTACTCAAGACGAAGGTACTCGAGCAGGTGCTCCATAGCCTGCATCGAGATGCCAACATCAAAGAGGTCGAGCTGCTTGAGTTGAGGGAGAAGAAGGGCGGGCGCGACATTAATCTAGGAAGATAGCAGGAGCTGAAGCTGGCGCGGTGCAACGTTGGCGTGAGGCAGAGCGCGGACGGCGTCAGAGAGCGACATCGTCCAGCTTCAAAGTTGAGCTCCTCGAGCTGATCTAGGACAGGGGATAAAAACCACTCGTCGAACTTGGCTTGGACCTTGCAGTTGGTACTAAACATGCGGCTGTCAAGGCGTCTGGCTGGCCCAGGCTGCGATGAAAGGATCTTGGAAACTGCGGCCATGCGTTTGCAATCCCCGTCGCAGAGGGAGCTGTCGACGGTGAGGTTGAGGGGGACACGACCCCAGAGGGGGCGCCACCACCGGGAGAGCAGGGCGGTCCGCACGACAGATTTGGTGGGGAGGAGTCCAATGATGACGAGGAACATGTCGTTAGGGAGGCTGCTGATGAAGCCCAGGCTCACCGGATGCGGTTTTGGCTCGAGCCGGCTCTGCTTGTTGGCTGCCTCGTCGTCCATCTCAACCGGCGACGATGCCGTTGTACACGTGTGCTGGTATGTGTTGTGTGATGGCCTACTGGGTGTGCGCGAGTGCGTCCTTCTGTGCATGCCGCCGCGAAGTGGTGAATTGTGCGTGAGTGCGTCCTTCACGCAGAAGAAGTGTGTCCTCAATGCGCCCTCAATTTACTAGCATGCGGGGTGCTACCCCGAGTGGTTTCAACTTTGTTTACTTCACCGCGTATCAGATGGGCCTCTAGTTTACTTATTATCACCCACTGCCACACGGGCCATCACACGAAGATAGAGAACACGAGCTGACAAGGCAACATGTGGACTGGTTGACCGGTCAACTGAACAGTATACGGAGCTATACGCTGACACGGTGAGCGTATAATCCATCGGTATAGAGAGTTCGAGTGAGAGCGGAGGCCCGTGAGAGATAGCAGAGAGAGAGAAAGAGCTACTCCCTCCGTTCAATAATGTAGTGCCAACATTTTTTTTAAAGTCAAACTTTTGAAATTTTGACCAAGTTTATAAACAAATTGCTTATATCTACAATACCAAAGATAAATGATAGTATGAAGTAAGTACATGTTGTGATGAATCTAATGATCGTTCTAGATGTAAATGTTTTTCTCCACATATACCTGGTCAAACTTTTCTGAGGTTTGACTTTTCAAAACATCCATATGCTTATGGACGTGAGAGAGTCCCTAACTAGAGAGAGAGAGAGAGTGAGAGAGAGAGTGTGTGTGTGAAATAGAAAGAGTGAGTGAAAAAAGTGTGTGTGCGTGTGTGAAAGAGACATGGACAACACACGATAAAAGTAGAGAAAAGGCGTGTGCGTCTTATGCAAACATATCACACATGCATCTTCGACAACAGAAGCAAGGTGAGGAGATAGTGTGTGGTTGTTTGCAACCGAGAGAGAAAGACCCCTAGGACGTGGCCAATAGGGGTCTGACAAGCAAGGGAGAGAGAGAGAGGTTGAGAAAGACGTACGGAGAAAATGCAGACATGGCGAGGAGAGAGTGTATGTTTGTGATAGAGAGATCCCCTGGAGATCGTGATGGGACTACATGGGTGGGAGATCGAGTGACAAGGTATGTGCACGATAGAAGATACCCTGAGAGATATCGAGATAGACGTATGGATGAAAGGAGACAATACGTGTGTTCCTGATGGCTAGTGAGAGATAATCATACTTAGGGGGGAGTGCGTGCGCCTATAATGGAGTGAGGGATTATGGTACTTAGGGGGGTGCATGTCACATAGAGAGAGAACAAGGGCGGAGAGTGTTGGATGGGTCTATATGTAGCGCGAGTGAGACATGTGTATGTGTGAACCAGGAAGATATAAAGTTTGAGAGAGATAGAGGAGCCCCAATAAGGCTGAGTGGTGCATTAGATAGCTGAGAGGGGGAAAGAGATATTCCATCCGCTCGATAATGCAGTGCATGTAAAAAAAATAGAAGTCGAACTTTGGAAACATTGATCAGGTTTACGCAAATGTTATTTATATCTACAATACCAAAGATACATCATATGAAACTACATCTCATGATGAATCTAATGGTATATGTTTGTTGTTCTAGATGTAAATGTTTTTCTCCACGTACATGGTCAAACTTTGTGATGTTTGACTTCTCAATAAATTTATATGCTATGGACCGAAGAGAGTGCCTAAGTCGAGAGAGATCAAGTGCGTGTGAAGGAGAATGAGTGAGTGTGCAAAAAGAGTATGTGTGTGAAAGAGAAAGGGACAACAAATGATAAATTAGAGAGAGTGTGTGTTTTTTCATTTCTTATGCAAACATATCACACATGCATCTCCGAGATAGAAAAGTAAGGTGAGGAGATACACGAAGATAGCTAGTGCGTGATTGTTTGGAACGGAGAGAGACACCCCTATAGCACATGTCCAATAGAGGTCTGGCCAACAAGGAACAAAGGTCGAGAGGGACAGATGGAGAACATGGACGCATGGGGAGGGAGAGAGGGTGTGTTTGTGATAGAGAGATCCCCTCGAGATCGTGAGGGGACTTATATGGGTGGGAGATCGAGGAATGTGCGTGTGAGATAGAAAGATGCCCCGAGAGAAATCGAGATAGACCATGCACATGTTTGTGATGGAGACTAAGAATAGCTAGTCATATACATATAGGGGGGACTGCGTGTGCCTACATTTGAGTGAGAGACCATCATACTTGGATAGGCATGAGATTGTGTGTGTGTGTGTGCGCGTGCGTGTGAGATGGAGAGAGATAAAGTTTTAGATGGGTCTACCGAGTGCGAGTGAGGTATGCATGTGTATGTGTGACCCAGGTAGATGGAGAGTTTGAGAGAGGGAAGAGCTCCGAGACGACATAGTGGTGCGTTAGAGAGTTACGGGCAACGAGCCAAGGAATTTGTGTGCGTACGCTGAGTGCACCCAAGATATTTATCTTGGACTAGAGAATCATACATAGTGTGCGAGAGAGACCTATAGATGGAGTATATATGCATGCGAACTAGAAAGGAACCCCCCAACACACACACACAAAGAGAGAGAGAGAGAGAGAGAGAGAGAGTCCGGGAGAGGGGGTCGCGTTTTATGCATCAAAAACTGATATAAACCATGTTTCGATATAAACTTGCATTCAAATATTTAAATTGGAGAACATGTTGTCTACAATCCACACATGAACGGAGATATGCGTATATCAAACAAGTTCATTAATTTGACTCTCAACATGTTCATGGAGTACTATAATACTGTACAACATGCTACTCGATTGAGGTGTTTAATTTTGGATTTAGTTCACTGTTTTGACCTGGTGAACGAGCTATTTCATTGAATCGAGATATTTCATTTTGGGTTTGATTCCTGTTTTTGAGTGGGTCAACTATTTGTCATATAGTAAATCGCTAGCAACGAGCATGTAAAAACACATTACTCCCAAGCATCATCTCTCCATCTAAAAAATAAGTGGCAAGCTAATATTTCAAAATTTGATTCGAATCGACTTGGTAAGGTAGACGTAGATGCTCGTTCTCCCAAAATTTGAATGAACCGTTAAACACCCTTGCTCGGTGGAATTCTCCTGAGCAAATAAATGGGAGACGCGAAATTATCGGCCTATGTGGGACACACATCAATTGGCCCATTGTACATCGAGGGTAGGTTCGTAACTTCATCCAAGTGTGCCTTCTCCTCGGCCGAAATGACATGTGCCGAATAATTCATAAACCATGGTCGGCAAAGCACCCTCTCCTCGTCCGAAATAGCTCACACCCACTATTTCAAAACATGCTCTCCTCGCCTGAAGTCGCTCGCGCCCACTATATTTCAAAACACGCCCTCCTCGCCCGAAATCGCTCGCGCCGACTGTATTTCAAAACACGCCCTCTTCGCCCAAAATCGCTCGCGCCTAGTATATTTCAAAACACGCCCTCCTCGCCCGAAATCGCTCGCGCCCACTATTTGGGAGAAGCAAAGTTACTCTACTGTCCCCGACCCTCAGTACACAGACCCAAGCCGAGAAGCCTAAAGGCAGGGGTAGAACTGTAACTCCCCATCACATTTCAGACAAATGCGTCCGTAAGACATGGTTCCCCTCCCAATTCCCCATTCATACCTCATGGGTGCCAAATCACCTTCTTCCCGGAAGCTCCCTTCTCCTGAGCCGCGAAACCTCAGCCCCTCCTCCATGGCAACCCCACCCCACCAAATTCACAGCCGCCCTCCTCTCTAATCCTGGAGACGCTGTCCATTTGCCGTCATGCACCGGGCTGTGTGCTTCTTACTCCTTGTTGCCGGAGCTGCCTCGATGACGGTCGCGTGAACCATACCGGAGCCGATTCACCCCCGCCGTTGTTCACGGTGCTGGAGCGGCTCCAACTTTGGACCCGTCCAAAGCCCCAGTGCTGCTTCCCCGTAGTCATCGACCATCGCGACATCTCTACTTCCCTGCCGCTGGTAACCACCGCAACCGCACCGGCCTCACCGACTAGGTAGCTCAAGATGCCTACTTCACCAGGCCGCCAGATAGGTCGCACCCTCATCTCAAATCACTTTATTTAGGCGTCAGCTATCTGAATTTTTATTCTGGGCTAATCGATTCCCAATGGGAAGCAGCACCCCTCGAGTCGGCGGAGCTCCTAGGCTGTCGGTTGGCTGGTGTCTAACGTAAGGGTGCGTGGGCGCAAGTTCTCCGTGGAAGCAGCGCTTAGATGGCTATCTTAGAGTTGCGTGGGTTGAAGGTACTGTCGCCGCCGGATCAGGATGACGGCGAGTCTATGTGGATTGGCCCGGGGGCGGAGCAACCACGGCAGTGCGGCGGGCGGGGAGCGGGGTTTTGGTCGGGGCCACGGACGGCGGAGGCAGGTTGCTCTGCCAGTGGTCGCTCGCTCTTCGGGGAAGATTCTGAACACTGTCAGTCGGGAGGCACAAGACGGCCATCAAGGCATCCGGCGTAGATCGGACAGTACCAGAATATAATAAAATCGTGTGACGCCAATTAAGTTTTCAGTCAATAGACGTGTGACCACTCTCGTACCTTGTTGTTGATCTCTTAGGGTATTTCTTCAGATCAGAGAGATGTGTCGTTCTTAACATTATGCGTTTTCTGCATCTTCAGCCACACCGTCTTCTGACTCACCACAGCTGCTACAACAAGGGAAGCATGCACCAGAAGGGAGCTATAGTCCCCACACAACAGTTCCCTACATCGAATGCGCGTGCCCGACATGGACAGCTGAAAGGATCGATATGGTTGAATAGAGGGGGTGAATAGGCAACTAACAATTTTTAGCTTTTCTTTAACAATTTAAACTTTGCATCAAAGTAGGTTGTCTAGATATGCAACTAGTTGAGAAACCTATATGATGCAACAAGGATAGGAACACAAGCAAGCTAGAGATATAACACAAATAAGCTTGCACGAGTAAAGGCACGAGATAACCAAGAGTGGAGCCGGTAGAGACGAGGATGTGTTACCGAAGTTCCTTCCCTTTGAGGGGAAGTACGTCTCCGTTGGAGCGGTGTGGAGGCACAATGCTCCCCAAGAAGCCACTAGGGCCACCGTATTCTCCTCACGCCCTCACACAATGCGAGATGTCATGATTCCACTATTGGTGCCCTTGGAGGCGGCGACCGAACCTTTACAAACAAGGTTGGGGCAATCTCCACAACTCAATTGGAGGCTCCCAACGACACCACGAAGCTTCACCACAATGGACTATGGCCCGCGGTACTACCGCAGCACCAGCAACAACTAGGGCGGACCAGTGGCACAAGTGCTGAGGGCGGTACTTCCGCGGGCGCGGTACTACCGCTCCCCCTTGCGGTACTACCACAAGGCAGGAACCCCCTAGCCTGGGAAGAGTGTGGATAAGGAAACAACCGTGCCTACTTCCGTGGAAAAGCAGAAGAAGAAAAAACCCGACACAGTACTACCGTAGAGGGGCGGTACTACCGCCTGACAGCTGAGCACGGTACTACCGCGGAAGGAAAGTGGTACTACCGTGGTGGGCGCGGATGTAAAAAATTACATCCGCCCCTACTACCGCAGGGAAGCGGTACTAGCCTGGTGGGCCACGGTAGTGCAGCTCCAGGGGAGCGGTACTACCGTGGGCACCTGCGGTACTACCGCGCCACAGCACGGTACTACCGCTGGTGCCTACGTTACTACCGCTCACCTGGGAGCAGTACTACCGCGAGCGAACACAGCAGTCGGGAACAAGGGACGAGATAAACAACGGAGGAAGCTCCAAGGTGCAAGGGAAAGGAGGGGACAAGGAAGAAACGTGTACGTGTTGATTCCACCCAAACCTTTCCGACGCGGACCCCCTCTTAATAGTACGGCTTTCCTACGACTCAAATCCACCAAAAAGAAACATAGAAAAGACGCCATCTTCAACAGTCTTCGAGGGGCACCCAACCGTCTTGTGCCTAGCGATGAAATGTCTGGGATACTCAAGGCACGCGATTAGTCCGCAAACGCGTTGTCATCATTCACCAAAACACCTTAGGGATAAATATGCCCTTACAATCTCCCCCTTTTGGTGGATTGATGACAATACGGGATTTGCACAAGGGAAATAATATTAAGCAAACGCAAACCCCTCCTCTCTAGAATATAGACGGGCTCCCCCTAGATGTGTGCCAACTAGATGGGTGCTTTGGACTGCACGGCACACATACTAGGAACAAAGCTCCCCCTATGTTATAGAGACAAGGCATATCTAGAAATAGGAAGGCTAACACTAGACAAGATAGCACAAACATAAGTTAACTAAGATAGATAGAGTGCATATGTCTTACACCATATGTAGGATAAGTCTCGAAGGCACAAACCAAAACAAAGGCAAACGAGGCAAACAAGGTTCAAATGACAAAGCAAACACACCAAGCACGACACAACGCAAATCCCTAGACTCTCTCCCCCTTTGGCATCGAGACGCCAAAAAGGCAGAGAGGACACCTACACACAAGGGTTGGCTCAGGCAGAGAAGTCATCCCACTGCTCCTCGTGCTCCTCGTCAGACTCGGTGGTGGGGACAGTCTCCTCGATGTCCTCCTCAGAACTAGTCCACTGGCACCCCTGCTTGGCCATCCATGCAGCCTCGGCCGTGATGACATCCTCAGAACCGCCAGAGACATCCTCTCCATAGAGCCTCATGACCTTCTTGTCACGGCGGCGACTCTCCTTGTCTGTCACGTGAGTCCTGTACTGTCCCTTTGCCTGCATGCAGAAGAGAGTCTTCATCTTGTCCTTTAACTTCTTGGCCCATGACGGCTCAGAGGAAGGTGTGGTAGACCTAGCAGCACGGTCCTCAGCAACATGCTCTGCACCAGCCTCTTCCTCACCAACAGCCCTCCTAGCAGAAGAAGCCTCAGCACGGGTGGTAGTGTTGGCCCAGTTGGGCTTGACGCGGAGACTGATGGACACATGCCGAATCCAGTCTGGAGCAAGGAACTCATCACCAGGGTACATCTTCTCCCAAGTTGTGGAGAGCAACAGAAACAGGTACGGTCCATAGATAGGTTCCTTGCGAGTGAACACGGCAAACCGAAGCTCACACCACATGATGTGTGAGACATCCAGTGGCTGAGTCTGAGACGAACGTGCCTCCGCACACAGGAGCAACATGTCCACTAGAAAGGAATGAACCTTGTACTTGTCGCCAATGTGTGGGAACAGAGTGTTGCGGAAGATGTGATGCATGATATCCAGAAAGGAGTTCAGTACCCAAGTCGACTTGCCATTGGGAAGCACCTTCTCAACAAGGAATGGCTGAAGCAGGTTCTTGTTAGCAGACTCGGAGTTGGTGTGGGGGCGAACACTAATGGGTGTGTGAAGCCCGTCATCAGGAATGTGAAGCAGATCCATGAACTCTTTCCATGTAGCAGATAGCTGACGGCCGTTGGTCATCCAGGTCATCCTCCGCTCATCCCCGGGATGAAAGTAAACTGAGGCAAAGAACTGACAGATAAGCTCAGGGTCATAGTCAAGGTGAAAGGAGATCACAGGCTCAATAGCAAACTGCTCCACCAAGTCCAGAGCCTCTCCAAAATAGTCACGCAACTTGTCCTTCCGCACGTGATTCATGTCTATCCACTTGACATCCACGAAGGTATTCTGCTTGTTCTTGATCACATCCAGATAGATGAGAGCCGGTTGCTTGGTCCAGAACAACTCGGTGCCTCTGAGGACAGCCCGAGGATTCACATAGGGATTGATCTTCCGGCGTTCGACATACTCATTGACTGAAATCTCGTCCATGCCCTTAGCAGGTTCCTTTTGCTTGCTGGCAGTGGTCTTGACATTGCGCTTGGGGGCATTGGAGCCCTCTGGTGCTTCATCTTGGGGATTGCGCAGACGCTTGGAGCCAGTGTCACGACTGGGATTGGAGCGGCGAGAGCCACCACCTGAGACACAAAAGGCAAAACACACACGACAAGCAAGAAGGATCAATGCAAAGACCACAACACAACAAAAGAAACATGTAGGAAGCACACAAGATAATTGCCATGAGAGAGATTTGACCCCTACGGTAGAACAGCCAAGTGCTGCGGTACTAAGATTATAGTACTGATCCTAGTCATGGTAGTACCGTGTAAGAGCACGGAGTACCGGGATTGGGAGCGGTAGTAGGATCTTAGTGCCACAGCTAGTGCGGTAGTACCGTACCTGATGGGCGGTAGTACCGCACTATAGCGCGGTAGTACCGCACCTGAAGGGCGGTAGTACCGCACGAGCGGTAGTACCGCACGAGAGCCGCGGTAGTACCGCACCGCGTCAGATCCGAACAGGTTCAAATCTAAGAAAGCCCGCGAAACCACGGCTGTACTACGGTTCGACAAATCTATCACAGGACAATATCTCAAGTATAATTCCTACGCAACACGACTCTCCTACATCCTACTCTTGCATAGATTTGGCCTAAAATCTCAAGAACAACAAGCATCTCCCCAAAAACCTAGAAGAGAGACAACAACCAAGAAAGAGAGGGATTTGGGGAAAAACCTTGGTCCATGGCAAGAGGAAGTTGTGGGGAACGATCCAACCGGTCGGAATCCGAGGAGAGTGGCCGGAGACGGAGATCTGGCGAGGACCTCCGGCGCCGTTCTTGAGCGAGCGAGAGAGAGAGATGTGGGGAGAGAGACAAATGAATGGGTATGGGGAGTTGGAACTCCCCTGCCCGAGGCATAACCCCCACGCCCACTCGATGGCGCGGTAGTACCGTGCGTCATCTGGTAGTACCGCTCGGCGGGAGAACCGCACCGGAGCAGTAGTACTGCTCTACTGAGCGGTAGTACCGTGCCCTCTCAACGCAGTAGTACCGTGGCAAGCCGCGGTAGTACCGTGGGCTCAAAAAGTTGCAAGTTTCAAGCAGGTCTTTGCACGAAAACTTCAAGGAAACACGACACCACAAGACCACGCGACACACGAAGGCAGAGAGGCAAACGACAACACGAAACAACCACGAGACACCACCTCTTCCAAAGAGAGGGCGGTGGCCGGAGCCACCTATGTTTGAGTCAATTGGTATGGCACCGCGAAGAATTATCCTTGGGCCCATGACCAAAACTCGTCTTTGAGGCACAAGTACCATCAAACATGGCTAATGTGAAAGACTTGACCAATTTATGCATAATGGGGGAGAGAGAGTTCATTGAGAGAACAACACTCCCCCTATGTCCATGCCTACATCTAAACAAGACAACAAGTTGAGTATGGTGGGGTGTGCAAGGGTTCAAGCAACATTGCTCGAATCAATGATATTTAGCTCATGCCTTAACTCGCGAAATCTTGCTTCATCCAAGGGCTTCGTGAAAATATCTGCAAGGTTATCATGAGTGTTGACATAGTTGAGCTCGATCTCTCCTCGCCTAATGTGATCCCGGATGAAGTGATACCGGATCTCAATGTGCTTCGTCTTGAAGTGTTGCACCGGGTTGAGAGAGATCTTGATGGCACTTTCATTGTCACACCAAAGAGGCACTTTGTCACAAATGACACCGTAATCCTTTAAAGTTTGCCTCATCCATAAGAGTTGTGCACAACAACTACCGGCCGCCACATACTCCGCTTCGGTGGACGAGAGAGACACACAACTTTGCTTTTTGGAAGACCAACTTACCAAAGAGCAACCAAGGAATTGGCACCCTCCGGAAGTGGACTTCCTATCCACTTTGTCTCCCGCCCAATCGGAATCCGAATACCCTACAAGCTTGAAGTTTGCTCCTCTTGGGTACCATAAGCCAAAGTTTGGGGTATGAGCCAAATATCGAAAGATTCGTTTGACCACCACATAGTGACTTTCCTTAGGTGCAGCTTGAAACCATGCACAAATTCCCACACTCAACATGATGTCCGGTCTAGATGCACAAAGGTAAAGCAAGGAGCCTATCATGGAGCGATATACCTTTTGATCCACTGCTTTACCATTGGGATCTATGTCAAGTTGGCACTTGGTGGGCATTGGAGTGGAAGCCGGCTTGACATCACTTAGCTTGAATCTCTTGAGCATGTCTTGAGTGTATTTTGCTTGGTTGATGAACGTTCCTTCTCTTCTTTGCTTCACTTCGAACCCTAGAAAGAACTTCAACTCTCCCATGGAAGACATCTCGAACTTTGAGGTCATGAGAGCGGAAAATTCCTCATTGAAAGCTTTGTTAGGGGAACCAAAGATAATATCATCAACATATAATTGGCACACAAAAAACTCCCCTTTGACCTTCTTAGTAAAAAGAGTGGGGTCGATTAGCCCAACTTCAAAACCACGGTCTTGTAACAACTCAGTAAGGTGATCATACCATGCACGTGGGGCTTGTTTAAGGCCATAGAGTGCTTTATCGAGTTGATACACATGATCGGGAAAGTAGGGATCCTTGAACCCGAGGGGTTGCTTGACATAAACCAATTCATTAATAGGACCATTAAGAAAAGCACTCTTCACATCCATTTGTTGTAACTTAAAGTTATGATGAGAAGCATATGCAATCAACATGCGAATGGATTCAAGATGAGCAACGGGAGCAAAGGTTTCACCGTAGTCGATACCCTCGACTTGGGAGTAGCCTTGTGCTACCAGACAAGCCTTGTTGCAAATGATAATACCATGGGCATCTTGCTTGTTCTTAAATATCCACTTGGTTCCAATGACATTGTGATTCCCCGTTGGCCTTGGCACCAATCTCCACACTTTGTTGCGCTCGAAGTTGTTGAGTTCTTCATGCATGGCATTGAGCCAATCCGGACCTTCGAGCGCCTCATAGACCTTGTGAGGTTCGACACAAGAGACAAACGCGTGATGCTCACAATAGTTTGCTAATTGTCTACGAGTGCTTACCCCCTTTCTTAAGCTTCCAAGCACATTCGTCATGAGATGATCCTTGGTGGAGAGCTTGGAAGCAACCTTGGCGGCACGACGCTCCAATTCCTCCTCGGGGGTGAGACGAGGAGTGGTCACTTGATCATCTTGAGCATCGTCTTGAGATTTTTCTTGTTCTTGAACTTGCTCGGAGGAGAGAACTTGACCTTGGTCATCACTTGGTGTGTCACCACCGTCTTGAGCATGATCTTGCCCTTGGTCTTGTTCTTGAGGATGAGGGCCTTCATGTTGTTCTTCGGAAGCGTGTGGGCCTTGGGTTGGTGATGGCTCCACATGAGTGGAGCATTGTCCTTCTCCTTCGGCCACAAGGGGTTCCTCAATGGGTAGGATAAAACCAACACCCATTCTTCTTATGGCTTGAGGAGGAATTTCATCACCTACATCACAAGTGCCACTTTGCTCCACTTGGGAGCCGTTATTCTCATCAAACTCCGCGTTACACGTCTCCTCAATAAGTCCCATGGATTTATTGAGGACACGGTAAGCATGAGAGTTTGTAGCATAACCAACAAATATGCCCTCATAAGCTCTAGCCTCAAATTTAGACAACCGAACACCTTTCTTGAGAATGAAACACTTACACCCGAACACCCGAAAGTACTTGAGGTTGGGCTTGTTACCGGTGAGTATCTCATATGGAGTCTTATTCAAGCCCTTGCGGAGGTAGAGCCGATTGGATGCATGACATGCGGTGTTGATGGCTTTGGCCCAAAAGTTGTATGGAGACTTGAACTCCGCCATCATGGTCCTTGCCGCATCCATCAACGTTCGGTTCTTCCTCTCCGCAACACCGTTTTGTTGAGGGGTGTAAGGTGCGGAATATTGATGCTTGATCCCCTCATCACTAAGAAACTCATCCAAGGTGTAATTCTTGAACTCGGAGCCGTTGTCACTTCTTATTGTCAAGATCTTTGCATTGTGTTGACGTTGTGCTTCATTTGCAAAGTCAATGACGGTTTGTTGGGTCTCGCTCTTCCTCTTGAAGAAATACACCCAAGTGTATCTTGAGTAGTCATCCACAATCACCAAGAAATACTTCCTACCCTCAAGACTATCAAAGGATGGAGGCCCAAAGAGATCCAAGTGAAGGAGCTCCAAAGGCCTCTTTGAGTAAATGATAGTCGTGGGAGGGTGAGCCTTCTCATGCAGCTTTCCTTCGATACAGGCACTGCAAGCACGATCTTTAGCAAAACTAACATTCATTAGTCCACGGACATGGTCCCCCTTGAGAAGACTTTGCAAAGATCTCATATTGACATGGGCTAAACGGCGATGCCAAAGCCATCCCACATCAACTTTAGCCATTAGGCATGTCGCGGTCTTAGTGGGTCGCTCCGAAAAGTTAATCACATATAGACCATTCTCGACATGCCCAACAAAGGCTACTTTAAGAGTCTTGCTCCACAAGAGGGCCACGGTATCGATATCAAAGGAAGTGGCAAAGCCCATGATTGCAAGTTGACGAACGGAAAGTAAATTGTATGCAAGGGACTCAACAAGCATGACCTTCTCGATCATGAGATCATGAGAGATGACTACCTTGCCAAGTCCCAATACCTTAGAAGATGACGCGTCACCCCACTCGACATTGGTGGGCATAGATGGAATCTTGTGCACGTCCACCACCAAGTCCTTGCTTCCGGTCATATGATTTGTAGCTCCGCTATCGAGCAACCATGATCCCCCACTGGAAGCAAACACCTACAAGAGATCAATGCTTGGTTTTAGGTACCAATTTTAATGGGTCCTTTGATGTTAGTAACAAGGGTCTTTGGAACCCAAATAGACCATTCAATGTACTCATGAGGGGAACCAACGAATTTGGCATAGACATGCCCATCACTAGCACGACATAACATGTAAGAAGGATTAAAGTCGCCGGCTTTGATGGGAGGAGTGGCATTGCCCTTTTTGACACCGCCACCCTTCGCATTGTTCTTCTTCTCCTTGGAAGCACTCTCTCCCTCCTTCACAAAGGTTTGCATGAGAGGAGGAGGTCATTTGGTCTTGTCATTCATCTTCTTGTTCTTGGACTCGGGAACGTACCCAATCCCTTCCTTGGCCACGACTCCCTTTTGGTTGATCAAGAGGTCGTTGAGGTTCTTCTTGCCTTGTATGCAAGTCGCAAGACCTCTCTCAAGTTGCACCTTTAGCTTAGCGTTCTCCTCAACAAGATGCACATGCTCACAACACGGGTTGGTAGCATTTGCATTATCAATTAGCATCATACGAGGAAAGGTGGCTTTTTCCTTGGTTAGCTTTACTTGAAGTTGATCATGAGACTCTTTGAGGCTAGCATGAGCACCCTTCAAGACCTTGTGAGCCTTGTCAAGTAGATAAAACTCCTCTCTGAGTCTAGCTAGATCAACCTCAAATTCGGCCTTCTCGGAGTTTAGCACATGAGAAACAATGAGAACATGATCATAATCTTTCTTTAACTTAGCATGATCAACGTTGTGTGACTCCTCAATAGCCAAACGAAGACCACGCTCTTCCTCAAGAGCATTGGAAAGATCCGAAATCTCATCGGCATAGTCACGACTATGCCCTTCCATCTTAGTGATGGTATCTTCGTGAGCCTCGATCATGTCATTGGCTTCACCAAGTTGTTCCAAGAGAGCAACAAAGTGCTTCTTGGATTTACCCTTAAGTTTTCCCATAAAGGCCTCAAACTCATTCGCCTCCACATTAGCTCCCTCATGTTCATCAATGCTATCCGTCGAAGAAGGATGATTAATGATGGTAGTTTTGATGTTGGGGGTTACCTTGTTGGTGGCTTTAGCCATGAGGCACTTGGCGGTGATGCTCTCATTGGGTGAGTCGAAGAGAGACACCCGTGGAGTCGTCGCAATGGCAACGGAGGCCATGGCAACCGACTCATCATCTTCATCCTCATCATCATCCTCATTGTACTCTTCTTGTACCACCAATGCTTGGGGAGGAGTCTTCTTGGTGAAGTTGATCTTGTTGGGGAACGACTTGTCCTTGTCCTTTCGGATGAGCTTGCCATCATTGTCTTCCCTCTTCTCATACGGGCACTCTGCAACAAAATGACTCACGTTGCCACAATTGTAGCAAGTCCTTACATGTTGCTTGCTCTTCGTGCCACTTGAGTTGTTCTTGTTAAAGTTTGGCCTTGAGTTTTTCTTGCTCCAAAATTGCCTTGAAGCGAGTGTCATGTGTTCATGATATGCATACTTTGTATCTTCGGGGTTGCTCTCCTCTTATTCCTCTTCTTCTTCAACGCAGAGCTTGGCCTTCAACGCAAGGTTGGGCTTCTTTGCCCTTTGAGAACGAAGCACCGCATTGTCGGCGGTCTTGTCCAAAATGTTCATGGCCACAAATTCATCCAACACTTCGCTTAAGGTCAAAGTGTGGAAGTCCGGCCTCTGACGAATGACGGAGAACATGGCCTTGTGGTAGGGCGTCATTGCCTTGAGGAATTTGCGCTTGATCCAATTGTCATCCTTGTCCTTGCTCCCGTGATCTCGGAGTGAGACCGCGAGTTTGGTTACTCTCCGATAAAGCTCACGAGGTTCTTCATCTTCTTTCATTGCAAACTCATCGTCCTCATCTTGCACCACTTCATAGTTGGAGCGTTGAATGCTTGCGCTTCCCCGGTAGAGCGAGACAACACAAAGCCATGCGTCTTTGGCCAAGGCAAAGGGCCGAAGATGAGGTAGATCTTTGGGTGGAATTGCATCTTGAATGATGAAGAGAGCATTCTCATTGAATTGGTTATCCGCGGCTTCTCAAGGAGTGAAGTTGCTTGGATCATGCGGATGGAAACCTTCTTCAATGATTCTCCAAAGATTAGTGTTCACATGATTTAAATGACGTTTAAAGCGGTAAACCCAAGAATCAAAGTCCTGATTTTTCACAATCTTAGCGGGAGGACCGGCATGATTCAAATGAGTGGAAGGAACCGGTCCACCATAAAAAAGTGGTGGTTCCACATGAGCAAAGATGTCGGTGCCATTTTTACCACTAGAAGGAGCCTTTTCACTACTAGCTTCCCCCTTGTCGGAGATAGCATCCATCACCTTGTCGGTGGGATCACCCACTTTCAACGGTGTGGTGGATAGTTTAAACCCCTCAAGGAATTTAGTAAACATGCTTTCAACCTCGGTCGTCATGGAGGTTTTCAATGTCTCCAAGGCCACATTGAACTCCTCACGAGAGACCGAGGTTCCCCCACCGCCCATAGATGAGGTCGGATTCACACCGGAGTGTTCCTCCACACCGTCTACGGTATCAACCACACTCTTCGGATGGTAAAGTCCTTAATAAAGAGACAAGGCTCTGATACCAATTGAAAGGATCAATATGGTTGACTAGAGGGGGGGTGAATAGGCAACTAACTATTTTTAGCTTTTCTTTAAGAATTTAAACTTTGCATCAAAGTAGGTTGTCTAGATATGCAACTAGGTGAGCAACCTATATGATGCAACAAGGATAGGAACACAAGCAAGCTAGAGATATAACACAAATAAGCTTGCACGAGTAAAGGCACGAGATAACCAAGAGTGGAGCCGGTAGAGACGAGGATGTGTTACCGAAGTTCCTTCCCTTTGAGGGGAAGTACGTCTCCGTTGGAGCGGTGTGGAGGCGCAATGCTCCACAATAAGCCACTAGGGCCACCGTATTCTCCTCACGCCCTCACACAATGCGAGATGTCGTGATTCCACTATTGGTGCCCTTGGAGGCGGCGACCGAACCTATACAAACAAGGTTGGGGCAATCTCCACAACTCAATTGGAGGCTCCCAACGACACCATGAAGCTTCACCACAATGGACTATGGCTCCGCGGTGACCTCAACCATCTAGGATGCTCAAACACCCAAGAGTAACAAGATCCGCAAGGGATTAGTGGGGGGAATCAAATTTCTCTTGGTGGAAGTGTGGATCGAGGCCTTCTCAACCACTCCCGAGCAAATCAACAAGTTTGATTGGCTAGGGAGTGAGATCGGGCGAAAATGGAGCTTAGAGCAACAATGGAGCTTAGGGTTCAAAGATGTAGGTCAACGGGGAAGAAGGGGACCTCTTTTATAGTGTGGAACAAAGATCCAACCGTTATCCACCTACCAGCCCGCGGCTAGCGGTACTACCGCTCCAGGCCAGCGGTACTACCGCAGGGCCACGCGGTACTACCGCTTGCCGCCAAGCGGTACTACCGCGAGGTCACGCGGTACAACCGTGCAGGCCCGCGGTACTACCGCAGCACCAGCAACAGCTAGGGTGGACCAGTGGCACAAGTGCTGAGGATGGTACTTCCGCGGGTGCGGTACTACCGCTCCCCCTTGCGGTACTACCGCAAGGCAGGAACCCCCTAGCCTGGGAAGAGTGTGGATAAGGAAACAACCATGCCCACTTCCGTGGGAAAGCGGAAGAAGAAAAAACCCGACACAGTACTACCGCAGAGGGGCGGTACTACCGCCTAACAGCTGAGCACGGTACTACCACGGAAGGAAAGCGGTACTACCGTGGTGGGCATGGATGTAAAAAATTACATCCGCCCCTACTACCGCGGGGAAGCAGTACTAGCATGGTGGGCCACGGTAGTGAAGCTCCAGGGGAGCGGTACTACCATGGGCACCTGCAGTACTACCGCGCCGCAGCACGGTACTACCGCTGGTGCCTACGGTACTACCGCTCACCTGGGAGCAGTACTACCGTGAGCCAACACAGCAGCCGGGAACAAGGGACGAGATGAACAACGGAGGAAGCTCCAAGGTGCAAGGGAAAGGAGGGGACAAGGAAGAAACGTGCACGTGATGATTCCACCCAAAACTTTCCGACGCGGACCCCCTCTTAATAGTACGGCTTTCCTACGACTCAAATCCACCAAAAAGAAACATAGATAAGACGCCATCTTCAACAGTCTTCGAGGGGCACCCAACCGTCTTGTGCCTAGTGATAAAATGTCTGGGATACTCAAGGCACACGATTAGTCCGCAAACGCGTTATCATCAATCACCAAAACACCTTAGGGATAAATATGCCCTTACAACAGCCACAACAACTGCAGGGCCATCGACAAGTCAGCACATGGTGCTCACTCCTATGGATGGCGGCCAAATAGGTTTCACCCTCATCTTACTTGTGTGCAACATTTATGGCTTTGTTATTCATCTAAGCATTGAAAATAGATTATCACATTTCACTGTATATTCATGCTAATCTCCTACGGGTCTTGTTCAGGAGTTAACGTTGTTCCATAGTTCAGCTAAGAGACTTGTTCTTTAGGTAATGTTGTTCCATAGTTATCATCCGTCAGCCAACGCTATCCCATAGGCTGGTGATTATAGTATTATACCACATCTAGTATAACCTATGTTGTTCCTTAATACTTTTGTGTGCTATCTAGTTAATCTTGAGTACAAACGATACATATTCTGTAGCTTTCATCTGTGTTCTCCCTTTAGTTTTTGAGGCCTGTTGCTGCTAGTTAACCCAGTCCTACTATTTATGTCGTCTCCTATAGGCACTCATTACATAAATCTAACTACTAGTTGTCTTCCATGCATGTCAGATATAATTGCACGCACTGATTTATCCACAAGAACCTCACGGAGCAATGTAACGGCCAACAAACTTGACGTCAATGATACCCAATATGATGGGACATGTAAAGGCAGTTCTTCACAAAACTTGCAGAAAGATGATGAATCCTATTCACCCCATAAGGTCCTTGCTCTAACTTGGCCCTTGATATGGGAACAACATGCATATAATGTCTTGGAGTGCATCTACTCTGTTGCAATGCCTTGTGCTTCGCCTGCTGATCATGCATGTAAATATGGCATGCTTTCCTGTTTTCAGTACCTATTCCATTAATGATAACATGTTTTCAAATTCAAGTACTGTCATTCTACTCTATCGCAATGTCGTCTGCTTAGTTTGTACAGCATGCCTCTCAATATCTTATGCATTGTTATTCATCAGTATGTACTTCATCTGTCTACCATACCATGTTCTTTTTTTACATTGAAGTGATGTTCTTGTGGTCTCTTGCAATGCCATCTTAGTTTCCCAATCATACACGCATATGTTGTCTTAGTGTTTTTCTGTAATGCATTCCGCTAGCATATAATTTTACATTCAAGTAGTGTTTTTTACACCGTTGTCCTGTCGTATCCCTAGCTCTTACATCATACTCCCTCCGTCCGGATTACATGTCGCAGAAATGGATAAAATTGGATCTATCTAGAACTGAAATACGCCTAGACCCATCCGTTTATTTCTCGATGGAGGGAATACATGTCAATATGTCATGCCTTTCTATTCTTCAATGCCTATTCCATCTCTGTTGTAGCATGTTTTACAATTGAAGCACAATTCTTTTATATAAGGCATGCAAGGGGAAGACGGCTATGTTAGAATATGAAGGGTTACAAACCAGGTCTTTGCAAAATATCCAAACGTCGGGAGATAGTAAACCAACTCCAATTTTCATAGATACTGCTCCAGCACAGAGAAACCCGTCTCCCACTGATAATAAGAAGATTCCAGTGGCCAAAGAACTAGTCCGCTCTAGTCCAGCAAAAATATGTCAACTCCATTCTAAGAAGCGTGTGCGTATCCTCGCATCATGAAATTTTATAGCATTCTGATAATATTTTCTACATGTTTCTTACCCATCTCTCTTTTAGAAAATAGGCTTAAAGGATAGAAGACTTTTTGTACTAGGATCGTATTCGAGGAAAGTATCTTGCGGGAATTCGCTGTGCTCCAATGCTGATGTAAGTACCTACGGTATATCCCTATATTTTTACATCAACATGTATTTTGTTAATCAGTGTGAATCCAACCTTTATCTGATCTAAATTCAGTTGTAGCAAAATGTTAAAGGTGACAATGTTGATTTTTGTAAGGAAAACTGCCTAGTAGTTTTGCATACTGAGCTGCATGAGTTTGCTATCTCATATCATGCACATTACTGAATTGTAGTGCTGCTCTGGTTGCCCATTCATTCATTGTGTCCATGTTGCTTTCGTATTACCTTACCTGGCTGATGATAGATGGGCCATATTGTGTTAATTTGGTGTAGGCTGGTGTGGTCTGGTTGCCCAAAAGTTGCTTATGTCAATGTTACTTTCCTATTATCTGACCTGGCCAATGATAGCAATGCTAGTGTGTTAATTTGGTGCAGGGTGCTGAAGATAAGAAGACAAACTTTGAAAACAGCAAGGCAACCCAATTGTTTCTTTTCAATAAATCTAGGCCAGGTAATATGGCAATAACTCATGATTAATCTGTTCGGTTCCCGTCCTAATTTATGTTATGATGCAGTGGTGGAGACACTCTCCACTATCAATAATACAAGCCTGCCAAAATCGCCATCTGAATCTGTTCACTTTCCTCTTCTCGAATGCAACGGAAAAATGTATGTTTGTGAACCAATTAATGGCTGAAGCAATGATGGAAATGGTGGAGGAATCAGAGCTGCACATTCGTGTGCAACAACAACTGATCAATGTTTTCAGAGACAATGTAGCAAAGCAGCAAGAACTTGCCCACATGCTTATGGGCGTCATCCGTGCTAAGGTTGCAGATTGTGATATTGTAGATCATTAGGTTCTGTTCATTTATTTGCACTGGCATCAATCTTTGATTGCCCAGTGGATGTAATTTCCTGTAATATAAGCTGGATGTGCAACGTTTTTCCCTTTATGCCGTACCTTTGCTTGATCGGTTTTGGTCCTGTGCATAATTGCTCGTCGTAATGGGCTCATATTATCTAATTGGGCTTAAAGACATGTACGAACTTTAGTGGGCCCATTAAGTTAATGGGCCGTTACTGGGCCGAAAGTTAATGGTAGGCCCTCTTACCTCCCGGGTTGTTAACAGGCCGACATCAAAGCGGGCAACAGGTGGGCCCATTTGATTTCACGGGCCGTTAACAGGCTCTTACTAAGGTCGAGCTACATATGGCCCAACTATACTGTGGGCCTTTAGCAGGCCGAAAGAGACAGCGGGCTCGTACTAGACCATGAAGAGCATGGGCCGCTAAGAGGCTGAAAATCAGGTCGTACTGTAAATGGCCCAACTGTGTTGTGGGCCTTTAGCGGGCCGAAAGAGAAACTGGGCTGGTATTGGACCATGAAGAGCATGGGTTGTTAAAAGGCCAAAACTCAGGTCCGACTACAAATGGCCAAATCATTTATGGGTCGTCAACAGGTTGAAACACACACCGGCCGGGAATTGGCCCAACACTTAAATGGGTCACTAAAAGGCCAAAACTAAGGTCCGACTACAAATGGCCCAACTCATTTATGGGCCGTCAACAGGCTGAAAGACACACCGGGCCGGAAATTGGCCCAAACACTTAAATGGGTTGCTAAAAGGCCGAAAGATGTACATCCTGAAAATTGGCCCATCCGTTGAATGGGCCGTTAACAGGCTGAAATCACATCAGGTCGATATTGAGCGCAAATATATAGCAGGCTGTTAACGGGATCGAACTGACGATGGGCTAAAATGGTGTCAAATCTTTAACGGGCCATTGACGGGCCAAATTGGCACATCTCGTATGGGCCGTGGGATTAAATGGACCTGACACAAGTATGCCTTATATGGGCCGGCCTGCTAATTTTTACTAGGCTGGCCTTTTTCACCGAAATGGGCCACTATTGGGACGTGCCATGTGTCGACCTATCATAGGCGCCTCCTGTCCAATGAATGGATGACATCTGTCCCAACGGTGAGCCAACACGTGTTTCCTCCGGCCAATGAGAATTTTACATGTGGAAAATCCTCATGGGTCCGGGCTATTAGCAGGTTATCGGATCCAAAACCTGACCCGATAGCTTAACGGCGTTCCATTACAGTGGATGCCATGTGTCGGTCACCCTTAACGAAAGCATTTCCATGAAGCACGATTTGTCGTCAAGGAAGTGGACACTTCCGTGATGATAATTTTGGTAATGTCATGGAACACTTCTACAACAGCACAGGTATGACTATCTTGATTCTGTCATAAAATCATCATGGATGTACATGCATGACAAAAAACGTGACCTACTGTGACAAACACGTATCATCACGGAAGTGTATTTTTTTGTAGTGAGTACAGCCGCGGAGCAGGCGCTCCATGTCATCCTTTGGGATGCGGACGGCGACGAGCTCGAGGTGCTTCAGTCGTGGTAGAAAAAGAGCGGGGGCGTCATTAAGGGGGGGGGGGAATGGCAGTTCATGAACTTGGCGAGGCGCAGCATGGGCGCAAAGCGGAGCGCGCACATTGGCAGCAAGCGCATATGCCCATCATGATAACTTAGCTTCTCAAGCTGATCTATGGCGCGGGATCGGAACCACTCGTCATGCTTGGCTCGTTCCTTGCTATTGGAACGGAACTTTCCCGCGATAAGGCCTTTTATTGGGTCATCGTGACTGCCGAGGATCTGGGAGAACACATACAAGCTTTGGCGATAGCCATGGCAGAGCTTTTGGGTGTCGAGGAGGTCGACAGGGGTGCGGAGCCATAGGGTGCGCCACCGTCGGGAAAGGGCGGTTGTCCTCGCCCGATATTTGATTGGGAGGAGGGATATGATGACTATCAACATATCATCGAGGAGGTTGTTGATGAAGTCTAGGCCTGCTGGAGTCACTTGCGGTTCTTTCTCGACCCGCCTCCGCTTGTTGGCAACCTCGTTCTCCACCTCGTCAGCGGGGATGGAAATCTGTGTCAACATATTCACGCCGTGCTCCGGTGCTTCAGTAGCCCCGGCGTCGCCACTCCCTCCGATGGGGCGCTTCGGCGGCATCCTCGTACACTGATGGCTTTGAGGACTCAGACCGGCGTCGAGGATGCGGGGGGAGAGAGAGGAGTTGTGTGTGTGGCGAGGATGGGGGGTGCGGCCGCTCGGCGGCGCCATTAATATAGACCAGTGGGAGCGAGGCGGGTGGCGGTCCAGGGTTGTCTCGCTTCCCGGTGAGAATGACGGCTTAATCTCTAGTATGAATGAAATCTATGCTTAATCCCGGTGAGAACTATTAATTTTTAGCTGCATATTTTGACAAATCGCATTGTCTCTTGGCTTAGCGCCAAAGTCTGGCTTTAATTTGCATACCGTAATCTGAACCGTTTCCGTTGAAGAGATGCACACATCCTGTGTTGAACAGCTTGTACGCTTCCCGGTGAGCCTACGCACCGGACTGTGCTCGCACGCCTCCCGTTCAGTCAAGCAGCTGTCCACACGGCACCTCCTATAGACATTAAAACCAAGACACGTGGCGTCACATGAGTGGTTAACCGAACGCACACGATTTGAATTATACAAACATTTGAGATATTAAAGTGGCAGCTATTTTTTCAAAATGCCTTTGTTGGCTGTCATTATTTGAGTGCGCCTTCTCTCAAAATGGACAAGACAAATACCACAGCATGTCGGGTGCCCTTCCATGATAGCATGCCAAGTTTCACGAATTTCATACGAGTTTTAGATTTACTAGAATTTAAAAACAAAGTATCTCAATGTTTTGCCGGCAATCAACGGTGCCCTGGTGTTTGAAATTCATTCCCATTTCTTGCATGGGACCTAAGCATGCACCCAAGGACATATATTTGATTTTTCAACCAATTTATATGCACTGGAGCATGCGCATGTGGTTCAAATTTGAATTATGCACATAAATGCATTGAAAACTCAGATAATGCAAAAAATGTCCAAACGAACCCCGAAAAATCACAAAAATTCACACAACACTCCTGTTGTTCTATGCTAACACGAGAAAAATAATTGAAAGCAATAATAGGCAATGGATATCGTTCCGTCCCCAAAGGTGGGGCGTTCCCTACCGAAAACCATCATGCTTGTTGTGAGAAGCTCTCGTGTGTGAGAAGCCTATACCCAAACCTGCCCCAAATGGGACAAAAAAATTACCACGGCATGTTGATGCCGCTCCATGATAGCATGCCAAGTTTCATGAAATTCAGACGAGTTTTGGATTTACTAGAATTTAAAAACCAGGCATCTCAATGTTTTGCCAGCAATCAACGGTGCCCTGGTGTTTGAAATTCATTCCCATTTCTTGCATGGGACCTAAGCATGCACCTAATGACACATATTTGATTTTTCAACCAATTTATATGCACTGGAGCATGCGCATGTACTTCAAATTTGAATTATGCACATAAATGCATTGAAAACTCAGATGATGCATAAAAATGTCCAAACGAACCCCGAAAAATCACAAAAATTCACACAACACTCCTATTGTTCTATGTTGACACGAGAAAAAAATTGAAAGCAATAAGAGGCAATGGATATCGTTCCGTCCCCAAAGGTGGGCCGTTCCCTACCGAAAACCATCATGCTTGTTGTGAGAAGCTCCGGTTTGTGAGAAGCATATACCCAAACCTGCCCCAAATGGGAAAAAAATGCCACGACATGTTGATGCCGCTCCATGATAGCATGCCAAGTTTCACGAATTTCAGATGAGTTTTGGATTTACTAGAATTTAAAAACCAGGCATCTCAATGTTTTGTCGACAATCAACGGTGCCCTAGTGTTTGAAATTCATTCCCATTTCTTGCATGGGACCTAAATCAACGGTGCACAAAATATCTTCGGACCGTGTCTGATGACACTTTGCGCGCCTGTTGTTTGGCTGAAGCGATTCCAAATTTCCGGCTTCCGCGGAAATATCTACCTCCCCGCCCCTCCCCCTTACCAAAATCCACATTTCCCCTGTTTCCTCCTTCCTTGCCAAGTTGAAACCTTCACTCCTTGCTTGTAGCATCGCCGCCTCCTCGCCGGCGACCCTCCTTCACGCTGCTCGGCCTCGCCTATCCAGGCAGGTAATCCACATCCGACCCCCATCCTCCTCCTCCTTCTACATCCAACATCCCCCGACCGCTGGCGCGAGTGCGACACCTTCCACCCAAATCACCGACCCCTCCACCAAATAAGCGTTGGCCTAAGCCATGGTGCACGCAGTATATCCAGGACCTCAAGGAGCATTTGGCAGCGGAGAAGCAAATCATGGCTGCACGCACGGATGAGGTTGCGATGGCTACCATTCGTGCTGACCCCCAGATCTTGGAGGAGCACCTCACCGTCGAGGCCACCGTTGACGCCTTGCGCACCGATGCCGCGACGTGGTTGTCTGCTTTAAACTGCAATTCGTGGCGTTTTCTTGAGGCCACCATTGGTGCCTTCGACAAAGACTACGAGGTGTTTCCTCAGCGTGCACGTGCTTACCTCATCTCGAGAGCCAGCAGGTTGGTGCTCGGAGCGGCTCATGCAACTCACCACTACAACGAGGGCACCCACGATGCGGAGGCCTCGCCCTCTTCCATGTCCAAGGAGCCAATCATCATCGATATCTCCGACAATGAGGAGTAGCTTGTCTTATTAGCTCACTATAGGGACCCATGTTCAGTTTGCTAGCTACTACCTTTCCTTAACAAATTCTAGTGAATTGTGCTATCTACTTTTACCATGCAATCTTCTGTTATAGTGTATATGTTCTATATGTCGTGCAATGTGGTGTTCCATTAACTGCTTGGTTCAATTCTGCAAATGTGATGTTCAATTGTTGAAGGTGCAATATTTTCAAGTTATTAAGCATGCTTGGTTTGGTTAACTATCTGATCTTCTATTAGGAGTATGTTATATTGTTGAATTGGTGTTTAGTTAACTGCTTGGTTCATTTTTTGTGGCTTGGTTCACTTGTTGTGGTGTTTAGTTAATTGCTTGGTTCAATTCTGCAATGCGATGTTCAATTGTTGTGGCTGCATTCTGTTATTGTATACCATCTGAGGAATAAATCGAATTTGGCTGTACTAAATACATGAGAAACAAATACAATTGCTATATTTCCAAGTTATTAAGCATGCTTGGTTTGGTTAACTGTCTAATCTTCTATTAGGAGTATGTTATACTGTGCAATGTGGTGCTCAGTTAACGTTTGATTCATTTGTTGTGGTGTTTAGTTAAGTGCTTGGTTCAATTCTGCGATGTGATGTTCAATTGATGTGGCTGCATTATCTTATTGTATACCATGTGAGGAATAAATCGAATTTGGATGTACTAAATACATGAGAAACAAATACAATTGCTATATTTCCAAGTTGTTAAGCATGCTTGGTTTGATTAACTGTCTGATCTTCTATTAGGAGTATGTTATATTGTGCAATGTGGTGCTTCGTTAACATTTGGTTCATTTTTTGTGGTGTTTAGTTAACTTCTTGGTTCAATTCTGCAATGTGATGTTCAATTGTTGTGGTTGCATTATGTTATTGTATACCATGTGAGGAATAAATCAAATTGGGCTGCACTTAATACACGAGAAACATATACAACTGCTATATTTCCTAGTTCTTAATCATGCTTGGTTTGGATAAATGGGGTTTCCATGTGGCTTGAATTAATCTGATGAATCTGCAATGTGCTTATTTGTCATCAACATATTTTACTGATAGCATGCGAACCTTTACTTAACCTGATTACTAACTACCTTATATGTGTTGCAGGGAAACAATGGGAAGCACTGAGGTTTACAAGATGGTACTAACTATTATACCTTGCCTTTTTTATTCCTTTGCCCCATTTCCAATATAGAGAAGGTATTTGTGCACATCCTTGTTTTCAGTGTTCACTGATGATTACCTCTCGTACCACCTCTGTGGTCAAGAGGCGAGGAAAGTTTTCATACAAGACCCACGGTTCAATATTGAAGTGTTCCTGAAGAGGTCGAAGGATGGACGATCAATCATCCATAGGCACTGGCCTAAAGTTGCAAAGACCTTCAACATGAATGAAGGCTCAATATTCTCCTTCCGCTTCAGCAGTTTTCCAGATGAGATGCATCTCTCTATGTACCGTCTATGATGCTAATTTCGAAAGGTTCTAGATGTTGCATGTGAAACTTGCTGCTGGTGTAGTTTTGTAATGGGGTAGCTGAGTGCTGAAGCTATATCATGATGTACTCTGATGTATTTCAATTATGAAATCTTGCTTCCTTCATATGGAAATGAAATATATTATGTGCTTAATATGAATATCAATTAGATTAGCAAATGGATTATTAATAATAGGGCAATTAGCCTGCTAATTGGCCAATTAGCTTGCTAATTGGGTTTTCCTATTGCAAACAGTTAATGAGAAAACACCGTGGGCGATGGCCTCACGCAACGCACACAATTTCTAGGAATAAACCGTGTTGGATCAATGAACAATCCCACACGACATTCTTTTTAAAATTGTTTGCGTTACGCCACCTTGCGCAAACGTATTCCTTGTAGCTACTGTGTGGGATGTATATACGAACGGAAACATTTATCAAGGACTGAATGTGTGGGATGTACTTGAGACCGGAAACAATTTCGTCGTATAATTGTATTTTTGGCACTACTGTACGTATTTCCGTATTTGAGCGCTCGCCGGTCGCACACGACATCATTTTGCCGAGCGTGTGTGCCAGGAGGGCATATCCCCAACGGTGTCTAGGCTGTGTGGGAAGGACCCCCCCTATCGCCCACACTCACTTGGCGATGGTTCCGAATGCCATCGCGGAAAGGGTTTAAAAATCGTTTGTTTAGGACCGACGCGCGCCAGTGAAGAATGTTCTTTGAATTTTCACTTGGCAGATTCTACTATTAAAAAGCCTATGGGAAGAATTAATGATGTTCTTATTCTTGCAAATAGGAATTATGTACCCATAGATTTTTATTGTTCTTGATATTGATTGCAATCCGTCTTGTCCAATTATTCTTGGTAGACCGTTTTTACACACTATTGGTGTCATGATTGATATGAAAGAAGGCAATATTAAGTTCCAATTTCCTTTGAGGAAGGGTATGGAATACTTTCCTAGAACTAGAATTAAGCCATCTTATGAATTAATCGTGAGGGATTCTTATGGATCTCGAACCATAGATGACAAAACTTAGATCCTTGCTTTATGCCTAGCTAAGTGCGTAAAACTATAGCGCTTGTTGGGAGGAAACCCAATAAATAAATTTTATTTTTGCTTTTTGTTTCCTGTTTTTGTGTGTTAACACAATTATGCTACTGTTATGATTGTGTTTTTTATGTTTTAATTAGTGTTTGTGCCAAGTAAAGCCTTTAGGATCTTCTTGGGCAATAGTTGTTTGATCTTGCTGAAAAAACAGAAACTTTTACGCTCACGAAATTAATTTTAAGTTTTTTACTAGAGAGAGATAAAATACCCATTACACTTGCAGTAAATCAATATACAAATTTCTTAGGCCGTCCTAATGTTTCAGAATTTTTGGAGTTATAGAAGTATTCGAAATAGTCATATTTCTACAAACTGTTTTGTTTTGACAGATTCTGTTTTCTTTGTGTTGTGTGCTTATTTTGATGGCTCTATGGTTTTCTTTGATGAGTTTTTGCCATAGAAAAGTTGGAATGCAGTAGATATAATAGAAAAAATATGAATTGGTTTGACACATCACTTATAGTAGTGATTTATTATTCTTATACTAACGGATCTCATGAAGGTTTTGTTGAGTTTTGTGTGATTGAAAATTTTCAAGTTTTGGGTTATATTACGATGGATGAAGGAAGGATGGAAGAGCCTAAGCTTGGGGATGCCCCGGCATCCCAAGCTATTATCCAAAAATGAGCAACCAACTAAGCTTGGGGATGCCCCCGAGTGGCATCCCCGCTTTTTTCCAACGATCGTCGGTATTTTACTTGAAACTATATTTTCATTCGTCACATGGTATGTGTTTTGCTTGGAGCGTCTTGTATGGTATGAGTCTTTGCTTGTTTTATTTTGTGTTATAAGTCATCAATCCTTGCTGGACACACCTATTTTAGAGAGCCAAAATTATGTCATGACTTGTTAAAATTGCTCTCTATGCTTCACTTAATTTTTTATGAGCAATGGACTTGCTCTAGTGCTTCACTTATATCTTTTTGAGCACGGTGTGCTTTAGTATTTTTGAAGAAATGCTCTCTTGCTTCACTTAGATTTATTTGAGAGTTAGTAAAATTTTAAAGAAATTAACATTTGCTTCACTTAAATTAATTTAAGAGAAATAAAAATATATTATGTTCATGATCTTCACTTATACTTGTTGGAGCTTGTCAAAAGCAATACATGAAAATTAGTCCCAAAGTGATAGATATCCAAGAAAGATATAATAAAAACTTTCATGAAGATCATTGGACAAAATAAACTTGATTCTTAGTGATAGTTTTGAGATATGATGATGTGATATGTTAGTCATCTTGATGAGTAATTATGCTTTAGTAAGAATATTGGTGTTAAAGTTTGTGATTTCCTATGCAAGTACGAAAGTCAATAGTCATGCGATGAAATTATATCCTACTTGTGGTGCATTATTCGGTGTTATTTATGCTTAATGTTTGCTTATGAGATTATCTGTTTCTTAGTTGGTCGCTTCCCAATATTTTGCTAGCCTTCATTTTGCACTAAGTATGATCACTACTTGTGCATCCAAAATCATTAACCCAGTTTTGCCACATGAGTCCACTATATCTACCCATATGCGGTATTCTTTTGCTGTTCTAAGCAAATTTGCATGTGCCATCTCTAATTTTCAAAATAAACTTCTCTTTTGTGTGTTTGTTTCCCTCGCGGAGCGGTGAGGGGTGGCTAATATTTTCCATGCTAGATGTGTTATTCTCAAGATGAGTGTTTATTCACTTGTCATTTCATGAGAGTAAGGCAAAGGTATTAGGGATGCCCAGTCCTGAAATGCAAAAAAAGTTGAATTTACTTTATGTTGTCAAATAATAAATTCCTTGGAAAGTGTTGGTATGGAGGGCACCCGTGGATACACTTTATGATGGAAAGTGAAAGTTATGGTGGAAAAAGGAATACACTTTATTTTCTGTTTGGGAACCGCCTATGATACATCTATGCATGGAAATTATTGGGAACTCTAAGTCGTTTTCATTGGTGGGATGGATACACCTCTCAAAATGTTTTTATCTCTAAGTTTTTCGCTTTGAGCTCTAGCACCTCTACAAATCCCTACTTCCCTCTGCGAAGGGCCTTTCTTTTACTTTATGCAATTTTTATTTTGAGTCTCCATCTTCTCTTATAAAAGCACCAACTAGGAGGCAATAATGATCGTACTTAAGTATTGGGTGTAGCTAATATTCAAGTGTGTTTCATGAATGGATCAGTGTTTGAGCATGATGGGCTAGGGACAACTTATTTTAGCGTTGATATTTTGAAAGACATGGTTGCTTGTTGATATGCTTGAGTACGTAAATTATCATGTCAAAACTAGACTATTTCTTTGAACAGCTAAAAGTCCAATTGTCCATGCTATAAAGAAAAGAATATGATATGACATGATAGGCAGCATTCCACATTAAAAATTCTGTTTTTATCACTTACCTACTCGAGGACGAGTAGGAGTTAAGCATGAGGATGTTGATACGTCTCCAACGTATCTATAATTTTTTATTGTTCCATGTTGTTATATTATCAATCCTGGTTTTTTTATAATCATTTTATAGTCATTTTATATCATTTTTTGGTACTAACCTATTGACATAGTGCCAAGTGCCAGTTCTTGTTTTTTCCGTATTTTTTACATCACAGAAAATCAATATCAGAAGGAGTCCAAATGCCACAAAACTTTATGGAGATTTTTTTATGGACCAGAAGGAACATGTTGGGCCTTGGTTGCACCTGGGGGTAGTCCCAAGGAGGGGACAACCCACTAGGGCGCGCTTGGAGGCCCAAGCGCGCCCTGGTGGGTTGTGCCCACCTCGGGTGCCCCACGAACTGCCTCTTTGCTCTACCAATAGCCCAATATTTCCAGAACCCTAGGGGAGTCGACGAAATATTCATCCAGCCACCGCAGAGTCCAGAACCACCAGATCCAATCTAGACACCATCTCGGATGGGGTTCACCACCTCCATTGGTGCCTCTCTGATGATGCGTGAGTGGTTCTTTGTAGACCTTCGGGTCCGTAGTTAGTAGCTATATGGCTTCATCTCTCTCTCTCTTGATTCTCAGTACAATGGTCTCTTGGAGATCCATATGATGTTACTATTTTGCGATGTGTTTGTTGGGATCGATGAACTTTGAGTTTATGATCAGATCTATCATTTTATATCCATGAAAGTATTTGAGTTCCTTTGATCTCTTTTATGCATGATTGCTTATATCCTCGTATTTCCTTTCCGATATTTGGGTTTTGTCTGGGCAACTTGATCTATTTATCTTGCAATGGGAAGAGGTGCTTTGTAGTGGGTTCGATCTTACGGTGCTTGATCCCAGTGACAGAAAGGGAACCAACACGTATGTATCATTGCTACTAAGGATAAAATGATGGGGTCTATCTCTACATAGATAGATCTTGTCTACATCATGTCATTGTTCTTATTGCATTACTCCGTTTCTCCATGAACTTAATACACTAGATGCATGCTGGATAGCGATCGATGTGTGGAGTAATAGTACTAGATGCATGCAGGAGTCGGTCTACTAATCTTGGACGTGATGCCTATATAATGATCATTGCCTGGATATCGTCATAATTATTTGAAGTTCTATCAATTGCCCAATAGTAATTTGTTCACCCACCGCTTTGTTATTTTTCTCGGGAGAAACCACTAGTGAAACCTACGGCGCCCGGGTCTTCTTTCTCATATTATTTGCCTTTGCGGTCTATTTTTATTTGCTTTTATTTTCAGATCTATTAGTCCAAAAACCCCAAAATATATTGCTGCATGATAACCCACAAGTATAGGGGATCACAACGGTTTTCGAGGGTAGAGTATTCAAACCAAATTTATTGATTCGACACAAGGGGAGCCAAAGAATATTCTCAAGTATTAGCAGTTGAGTAGTCAATTCAACCACACCTGGAAGACTTAATATCTATAGCAAAATATTTAGTAGCAAAGTAGTATGGAAGTAACGTTAACGGTGGCAAAAGTAACAATAGTAGTTTTTGTAGCAATCATAACAGTGGCAACGGAAAAGTAACTAAGCAAAGATCAATATGTGAAAAGCTCGTAGGCAATGGATCAATGATGGATAATTATGTCGGATGCGATTACTCATGCAACAGTTGTAACATAGGGTGACACAGAACTAGCTCCAGTTCATCAATGTAATGTAGGCATGTTTTCCGAATATAGTCATACATGCTTATGGAAAAGAACTTGCATGACATCTTTTGTCCTACCCTCCCATGGCAGCGGGGTCCTATTGGAAACTAAGGGATATTAAGGCCTCCTTTTAATAGAGTACCGGACCAAAGCATTAACACTTAGTGAATGCATGAACTCCTCAAACTACGGTCATCACCAGGAGTGGTCCTGATTATAGTCACTTCGGGGTTGCCGGATCATAACACATAGTAGGTGACCATTGACTTGCAAGATAGGATCAATAACTCACATATATTCATGAAAACATAATAGTTTCAGATCTGAAATCATGGCACTCGGGCCCTACTGACAAGCATTAGGCATAGCAAAGTCGTAGCAACATCAATCTTAGAACATAATGGATACTAGGGATCAAACCCTAACAAAACTAACTCGATTACATGGTAAATCTCATCCAACCCATCACCGTCCAGCAAGCCTACGATGAGATTACTCACACACGGCGGTGAGCATCATGAAATTGGTGATGGAGGATGGTTGATGATGATGATGGCGATGGATTCCCCTCTCTGGAGGCCCGAACTGACTCCAGATCAGCCCTCCCGAGGAAGATTAGGGCTTGGTGGTGGCTCCATATCGTAAAACACGATGAATCCTTCTCTCTGATTTTTTCCTCCCCGAAAGTCAATATATGGAGTTGGTGTTGAGGTCGGTGGAGTCCCAGGGGGGCCACGAGGCAGGGGGCGCGCCCCAGGGGTCGCCCTGCACCCTCGTGGACAGGGTGTGGGCCCCCTGATGCTGATTCTTTCGCCAATATTTTTCATTAATTCCAAAACATGTCTCCGTGGATTTTTAGGTCATTCCGAGAACTTTTATTTCTGCACAAAAATAACACCATGGCAGTTCTGCTGAAAACAGCATCAGTCCGAGTTAGTTCCATTCAAATCATGCAAGTTAGAGTCCAAAACAAGGGCAAAAGTGTTTGGAAAAGTAGATACGTTGGAGACGTAGCAACTCCCCCAAGCTTAAACCTTTGCTCGTCCTCAAGAAATTCAGTTGACAAACTGAAAGTGATAAAGAAAAACTTTTACGAACTCTGTTTGATCTTGTTGTTGCAAATATGTAAATCCAGCATTCAAGTTTTCAGCAAAGATTATGAACTAACCATATTCACAATAACAGTTATGTCTCATGTTTACTCATATCAATGGCATAATCAACTAGCGAGCAATAATAATAAATCTCGGATGACAACACTTTCTCAAAACAATCATAGCATGATATAACAAGATGGTATCTCACTAGCCCTTTCTGAGTCAGCAAAATATAAATGCAGAGCACCCCTGAAGATCAAGGACTGACTACACATTGTAATTCATGGTAAAAGAGATCCAGTCACAGTCATACTCAATGTAAATTAATAGCAATGCATGCGAATGACAGCGGTGCACTCCAACTGGTGCTTTTCAATAAGAGGATGATGACTCAACATAAAAGTAAATAGACAGGCCCTTCACAGAGGGAAGCAGGGATTTGCAGAGGTGGCAGAGCTCGAGTTTTGAAATAGAGATAACTTATATTTTGAGTGGCATACTTTCATTGTCAACATAACAGCCAAGAGATCTCGATATCTTCCATGCTACACACATTATAGGTGGTTCCCAAACAGAATGGTAAAGTTTATATTCCCCCACCACCAACAAACATCAATCCATGGCTTGTCCGGAACAACGGGTGTCGTCCAACTAACAACAATCCTGGGGGAGTTTTGTTTGCAATTATTTTTATTTGATTTGAGCATGGGACTGGGCATCCCGGTTACCGGCCATTTTCTCGTGAATGATGAGCAGAGTCCACTCATCGTGAGAATAACCCACCTAGCATGGAATATATATATAGCCCTAGTTGATACTTGAGCTATTCGAGCATACAAAACAGAATTTCATTTGAAGGTTTAGAGTTTGGCACATACAAATTTACTTGGAACGGCAGGAAAATACTGCATATAGGAAGGTATGGTGGACTCATATGAAATAACTTTGGGGTTTATGGAAGTGGATGCACAAGCAGTATTCCCGCTTAGTACAAGTGAAGGCTAGAAAGAGACTGGGAAGCGACCAACTAGAGAGCGACAACAGTCATGAACATGTATTAAGATTAATCAACAATGAGTGCAAGCATGAGTAGGATATAAATCACCGTGAACATGTGCCAAGTCAAGCCACTCGAATCGTTCAAAGGAGGATACCACCCTATCATACCACATCACAACAATTTTAATAGCATGTTGGCACGCAAGGTAAATCATTATAAACTCCTAGCTAATTAAGCATGGCATAAGTAACTATAATCTCTAATTGTAATTGCAAACATGTTTCATTCATAATAGGCTAAATCAGGAATGATAAACTAATCGTATTTACAAAAACAAGATAGGTCGAGTTCATACCAGCTTCTCTCATCTCACTCAGTCCATCATATATCGTCATTATTGCCTTTCACTCGCACGACCGAACGGTGTGGATAATAATAATAGTGCATGTGCATTGGACTAAGCTGGAATCTGCAAGCATTTAATGCAAGGGAGAAGACGAGGTAATATGGGCTCTTGGTTAAATCAACAATAATGCATATGAGAGCCACTCAACATTTTCATCATGGTCTTCTCCTCTCGACCCCCAAAGAATAAGAAAAGAAATAAAACTATTTACGCGGGAAAGCTCCCAACAAGCAAAAGAAGAGCAAGAAATCGTTTTGGGTTTTATTTTAATTACTACTACTACAGGCATGGAAAGTAAACTAGCTAAAAGCTACAACTAATTTTTTTGGTTTTCCTTAAAGTTTTTCAAACACACAAGAAGAAGGCTTAGAAAAGAAAATAAACTAGCATGGATAGTACAATGAAAAGGTATGAGCACCGACAACTAGAATGAGTGTGTGAATATGAATGTAATGTCGATGAGAAATACGTACTCCCCCAAGCTTAGGCTTTTGGCCTAAGTTGGTCTATGCCCATGGATCGAAGCTACTGTCTCCGATGTACTGGTTGGTGATCTCCTCCGGATCCCGATGATAAACAGACTGTCGATAAGTCTCAAGTGGTGGCTCAGGCTCAGGCTCCAGGACTTGTGTCAGCCTCCAGTATGCATAAATGGCCTCACATAAGATGAGGTACGTGCCTGAAAGTATGTTAAACAAAGAGGGTGCGGGCAAGGTAATAGTCTCAGAGTGAGTTTTATCAAATATCAAATATACTTAAGCATCTTCTTCTTATTTTTAACAATAAATTCATGTGCTTCCATACTCTTATAATCTTGAAAAATAGGGGGCAACAACTTTTCCTCTTTCTCATAATGCCTAATAGGCATCTCAAAGTGTTTAGCAAGGCGTGAACCAAAGATGCCTACGAATATGGGGCCCTTTGTACGGTTCAGACTTAATCGTTTAGCAACAGTAGTGCTTAAGCTGAAAGTTGTATCACGAAACAAAGCATGGCGCAAAATGACAAGATCAGGAGCACTAAGATTTCCACTGTTCCCGCGACCAATTAAGCATCTACTAGCAAATATCACAAAGTTACATAGAACACGAAAATGTATACTAGTAATTCTTGCATCAGAAACTTTCCTCGTTTCCCCTACAGCAATTCTACCAATAAATCCATCCACATCACTACGATGTGGTTCCTCGATGCTGCCCACAAAGGGTATCTTGCAGACTCGACAAAAATCATGGAGTGACATCTCCTTAACCTCATCATATAAGTGAAACTCCACTGAAGGTGGTGATTTCTGTCGGGTTTCGGGTTCCGGCAGACCCTTGAGGTTCGAACACTGGGGTGCGCGCGGAGATCTCTCCCCTACCAATCTACGTCTGATCCTCTCGTGCGAACTAAGATGAAAATGATGAACAACACAAGAGACACGATGTTTATACTGGTTTGGGCCACCGTTGTGGTGTAATACCCTACTCCAGTGTGTGGTGTGGTGGATTGCCTCCGGGGCTGAAGATGGACTGTACAAGGGAAGAACAGCCTCGCAAGAGGTGTTCTTGAGCTGGTGCGATGAACTACTAGGGTGAGTTCAGTCGCCTCTCTCTCTCTGCTGGGGTTCTACCAGATCTCTCCAGGGGTCTCTCCCTGGGGGTCTCTGGGGGTCTCTTCCTACTCTGTGGTGGCTAGCTCTATTTATAGAGGCCCTGGGCCTCTCCCCAAATAATGAGCGGGAAGGGCGCCAACAATTGGTCATTTCGAAGGGGAACATGTAGTACAAGTTATCCTGACCAAAGGTGGTCTTCGGCTGCCAAAAGCACTGGCGATGACATCGTCTTGGGCTCCACGGTGACCTCTGTTCTGCCGTCTAGCTGGTCTTAGTCTCGTTGCACCGGAATGGTAACCTTTGCCTGATGCCTTGGCCTGTGCTTGCCCCCTTTGCACCAAAGGGGAAACAAGGACACTGCGCAGGCCGGCGCCCGCCTGGTCTCGATCGTCATGGCTTGCGTCACGGGTTCCTCGCGAGGTACCCCTGCCTTGATCTCTCCGCCTCCTCGCGAGCCTGCCTGATGAGGCTGCCTCTGAGGAAGCTTCCTGTCGTCCGTCCCACGAGGCTTGGCCCCTCGCGAGGGTCTTTGAGCTTGAGCTGATGAAGATGGGCCGCGCTGGGCTCCCGCTTGAGCCACGCCGCAGGCCGCAGGCAGGCAAGTCTGGGGACCCCCGTTCCCAGAACACCGACAGTAGCCCCCGGGCCCAAGGCGCGCCCGGGCTAGGCCCAGTAGGAAAACGAAAGGGCAAGCGCGAAGCGCCACGGGCCCTAACAGCCTGCGGCCTTGGGCGCCGCGTGGCGGTTGATTGGGCGTGGGCGTCTGCACTTCCCATGACGCCTCGGCAACTGCACGACTTGACAAGTCCCTGCATGCAAAGATATGGGTCATGATTACCTGAGGTCATGGTGCTCGGCGGTTGGCCTTCCCCAGCTATAAGTTCGGGGTCGCGTGAGCTTCGCCGGTTCACCCCTTTCCGTCACTCCTCCTCTTATTCTTCCTCATCCTTGCTTCCTCTTGCGCCAATGGCACCGATCCGCCGGTTTTCAGCTGAGGAGAAGGGAAAGGCCCCCAGAGAGGGTCTTGACCCCCTCCGGCGGAAGAAGCGGCCAATCCTTTGTCACCGGGACAAAGGCGCCTGGCAGGTGGTGTCGAGGCCGTGGTACGAGCGGCCGCCGCCTGGGTTTCCGCTACCCTTGCACGCCCGCATCGTAGGCCCCAGGGGGGAGGGCGCCGAGCAACACTGACAGCGTCGCCGCCGACGCCGGCGAGTCACAGTGGTGCACATCGTCCCCCCTGGAGTCCACGCGGAGCGCTCCTCTCGCGAGCTTGTGCTTCACGCCGCCATGCCTCCAACTTCGTGGATCCGCCTTCTTCCCTCCTTCGCCTTCGAGATGCCGCCGAGAGGGGCCCTGGAGCTCTGGCTGCAGCACGCTGACTGTGGCACCCCTGCAACCGGAGCGGAGGTCGCGGTCGTCGCTCCGGGCAAGGTCTTCATGACCCGGGGCTGGGGTGAGATTGCCCGGGTCTGTCACACGGACGGCACCTTGGTGATCCATCTTGAATACGACGGCGCCTCCTTGACGTTCTTCTAGGTCTTTGATGCAGAAGGACGATGGCTGGAATGCTGCCCTAAGGGAAGCGGCAGTGGTGAAGAACTGGCGAGGACCAGCCCCGCCAGTTGGTCCTCCTGCAACTCCTGAGGCAGCAGCGGAGGGACTGCAGGCTTCAGCGGCTCCCCCGAACTCCTCGCGACCCCGGAGACAAGCGACGGCAGCTACGAGCCTCCGAGCTCGCGCCGCGCTCGGAGTGAGGCAGCTGCATCGGGCCGCCGACGCCACTGATCTGTATGGGATTGGCGCCGACACTGGGCAGCCCACTATTGATGATGGCGTCGCCTGGGGAGGTCCTAGCAAGTAGCGTTCCTTAGGGTTAGCACCTTTTGTTCCCTGCAAGGAATTAAAGCAACACCCCGCGGGGGTATGTAAGGCGTCTGCCGTGCTTTTGTAATTACTATATCCTTAATATGAATTGGCGTGAGGTGTCCGTTCTGTTCCGGCTAAGCTCCCCCTTTCTATCCTCACAAGGACTTGGCGCTCTACGCTGACAGGTCCCAGTCCCTAGGCAAGCTTCAGCCATCGCTGGTATGCCAGGTCGCGATGCCGTGGTCAAGGCCAGGAGGTGAGCGGCCCGAGGTCCGGTAAGAGCCCCCGAGTCGCGTTGCTCAGGAGGTCCCCTTTAGCGCTCAAGCAATCCTTGTTGGGCGAGAAAGGAAGGAAGCGTCTCCGTGACAGAGTTGCACTGGGAGGGGATTTAGCGCTGCGTTGGTCTAGCTTTTGCGACGGCATGACTTATCTTGTGTGTCTGACGTAGTTCCTCGTAGAGGCGCCTGGCCCGAGAGGCGGTGGTCGAGGCACTACTGGGTTAGGCCCTTGCGAGCTTCCTCCCACTCCCCCGCACTTTCCTTAACGCTCTACGTCCTCAGGTCCCGGCCCTCGAGCGAGCTCAGCCACCACTGGTATGACAGGTCGCGATGCCGTGGGTCAAGGCCAGGGGGTGAGGGCTGGAGAGCCAGTAGGAGCCCATGAGTCGCGATGCTCAGGTACCCCCCCTTTTAACGTGCAAGCGGTCCGTGCCGAAGAGAGGGAGGGAGAGCTCACGATGCCCCCAATGTTGCTCCTAGAGTAGGTCCTACACACCAATCATGAGGAGAAACAAGGCCTGTCGTTACGGTTGCCGGCCAACCTATGGTCACTCCGAGGGAGCGGTTAGGGCACTGAGGGCCTGGTGAGGTGGCGTCGTGTGGGGCCGCCGCGGCCAGAGCTCGGCCACTCAGGTTTATCAACGCTGCAGGGATGGACCCGTGCGCACGCGCTGTGCCTGAGCGAGCGGTTCTTCAAATAGGCGTCGATCGAGCAGGTGATTAGGTCAGGTATGTTAAGCACATAGGAGGAAATCCAATTTCAAGCAAGCGCAGGTAAAAGCAACCGCCGCTGGGTCGGGCCCGAGCGGCGTGGGGATGATGCAGCCCGAGGGGTGCCCCAACAAGGTAAATAAAGAGCATAAACAAAATGGATACATGTCGCGGGGACGGACCCACGCGGACTGGGAATGGTGCAGCCCTGTGGGCGCTCCCATCTGAAAGTAGAACTCTGAAAGATGTCACCTGGTGCTGTTGAAGATGAAGTGATGCTGAGGAAGTGAGCGATGCGCGGTGAAGATGTCGGCCCTCATGAGCCCCCAGGCCCAGGGGCCTCGGGAGGCTCTGGTGGCACGTGCAGGTCTTCGGGGACCATCGCCACCTCCGCCAGGACCGCGCGATGCCTGACCTCCTGAGCCTCCAGAATGCTCCTCAACAAGCGCCAATGTGCGGCGACCGCGCTCGTCAGGCCGAAGGGCATGCGAACGTAGCTGTGGGGTGGTCCCACGCAGCGCCCTACGGCCGAAGGCCATAGGTGCTCCTAGGACGCAGCTCGGTTGAGCCCTGGTACGTCGACGCAGACGCGCAGTCCTCCATCCTCGCCTGGATGTGGAGCCACGGCACATAAGCGGCGGCTGCCGCGCATGAGTCTGGACTCTTGTAGCTCTTGGGTGTTCCTTGCGGCGAACTCCTGAGGGTTTGGTCTCCTTTGACTTGTACCTTTCTGAGGGAAGCGTGCCTGAAAGCACCCCTCCAAGTGGTGCCCGAGCGCCTCCCCCGCGACCTTGGCAAGGTCGGTGGCTCTCCAAGAGAGAGCCCCCGAGCCCTGCCTGAGGAGGGCGCTGGGCGCGCCTTCCTATGCGTGAGAGGGCGGCGCTCCCTGATCGGGTGCGAATCCTGATGCAATACCTCTGGAGGTACCTGCTTCCTTGTGGCTCTGGCCAGGTGAGGTCTTCTTCTTCTTGAGGGTCGCCTCGGGAGGCCTCCCGCTCCTGCTATCTGGGTCTTCGATTGCTGCGGCTTGGAACGCACGCTCGAGCGAGCACACTGCGTCCCTTTCTTCACAGGGTACGGTGATGACTCCACCGCTTCCTGGCATCTTGAGGACATTGTAACCATGGTGAGTCACTGCCATAAACTTGGCTAGGGCTGGGTACCCGAGGATGGCGTTGTACGGCAGGCGGATGTGAGCGACGTCGAAGTCGATGAGCTCGGTGCGGTAGTTGTTGCGTTGCCCGAAGGTGACCGGAAGGCAAACCAGCCCAATTGGAACAGTGGAACCATCGGTGACTCCTGAGAAAGGCTCGGTCGGCTGAAGCTGGTCGTATGGCACTTGGAGATTGTCGAACGTCTCGACGGACAAGACGTTGAGTCCTGCTCCACCATCAATGAGGGTCCTGGTGACCTGCACGTTGCTGATGACTGGGGAGCAAAGCATCGGGAGGACTCCGGCCGCTGCCGCACACTTGAGCTGGTCTGCGAAACTGAATGTGATCGCGCACGAAGACCACCTGAGAGGGCGCGTGGCCTCAAGCTTGGGAAGGGCTGCATTCACCTCGCGAGCAAACTGCTTGAAGATGCACTGTGAGGTTGGGGCCAGGGTGCCGCCCGGGATGCAAGCAATTGCACGCGGCTCTTGGAAGCCCCCAGCCCCATCGTCTTGGTGTTGGTCTTCGTTCCTCCTCGGTGGAGGCGGCAGAGGAGGGAGGCCTGCGTTGCCGTGGGGATGGTCCTCATGAGGCTGGTCCCTCCAGCCTCCCTCGCGAGACTGGTCCTGCCAGTGGTCCTCGCGAGGGCGGTCACGCCACGCCTGGCGAAGGCCACGGTCTTCCCATCGTCCACCGCCTCTTTCTCCTTCTCGGCCATAGCCCCTGTCGTTGCGCTCTGGGCGTTGGTCGATTCGCCCATCTCGCACAGCTCTGAGCTCTTGACATTCATTGGTGTTGTGGGTGTGGAGGTTGTGGTACACGCAGTACCGTCCGCCCTTAGATGACTCAGGCTGATCCCTGCCTCACTTGGTGTCCGGTTCCGCTGCTAGCACGGCAGCCCCCTTGCACTTCACGTCCTTGGCCTTGAGCTTCTTTTCTTCCGGGTCGGCTGCCGGGAGCTTGAGAAGGGAGAGACGCCCTTCCTCAGCCCTGGCGCACTTGGTGGCCAAGTTGAACAGCTCCAGGGATGTGCACAGGTCTTCATGGATTGCTAGCTCTTCCTGCATCTTGACGTCACGCACGCCGTTGGAGAAGGCTGAGATGATGGCTTCTTCAGTCACCTTGGGGATCTTGAGGCGAGCGTAGTTGAAGCGCTGGATGTACTTCTGCAGGGTTTCTCCTGGCTGTTGCTTGATGCGGCGCAGGTCGCTCACGGCCGGGGGCCGGTCGCGAGTGCCCTGGAAGTTGGCGATGAAGCGGGTGCGCATCTTGCTCTAGGAGGAGATCATGCCGGGCGCCAGGTTCAGGAGCCAGGTGCGGGCGTCGTCCTTGCGCGCCATGGGGAACCAATTCGCCATGACCTTCTCGTCTCCGTTGGCGGCTACGATGCCCAGCTCGTAGAGCTGCAGGAACTCCGTGGGGTCCGCTGTGCCATCATAGCGGGGAGGGAGGTCAGGCTTGAACTTGCCTGGCCATGTGACGCCGCGCAGCTTGGGGGTGAAGGCGAGGAAGCCCGCCGTGGCCACTGGCGCCCTTTGCCGGTGCTGGACTCGTTCTTGCGGGTCACCACGCACCGCCACTGGGAGCAGCGCGGGGTTTTGTCGTGGAGGCGCTAGGGCGTGATCTTGGCGCGCCGGCGCTGGGAGCGCGCGAGCACCTTCCTGGGGACGTGGGATCTCTTGGCAGCTCTCTTCTTGCTGCGCTGGCGCCGGACGTGGAGGGTCTCGCCCTGGGGCTGCATGCCTTGGAGCCAAGGCACCTTCTAGGGGAGGAGGCGGCGGAGGCGCCTCCTGATCCACGCCCACTGCACGGGACGGAGGGCGAGGCAGCGAGAGGGACCGCAAGGGGGAGCCCCCTACGGCACTGACGAGCTCGGTGATGCGGGCGAGCCAGTCCTCGTAGAGGTCATCGACGGGGCGATAGTGCAGGAGCTCCCGCGCCAAGAGCAGTGAGGCATGCGCGTCCATGGGTGTGCGACGGGCGTGGGACGACGAGCCAGCTGGAGTCAGCGACGTGGTGGCGGTGCGGCCATCCCGCCGCACCGAGGGGTGCTGGGACGAGGCCTGCTGCTCGTTCCCCGCCGGGCCGGTGGCGGCGTTGGTGGCGGGCGACGGGGAACGACGAGTGGGGCCGCCGACGGGCGCCGTCTGGGCGACGCGAGCGGCATGAGCAGCCCGGCGCTCGGCGCGAGCCTGACGAGCGTCAGCCATGGACACGACGGAAGATCACACCCGAACAGCGGAAGGAAGATTCTGGCGCGCCAAATGTCGGGTTTCGGGTTCCGGCAGACCCTTGAGGTTCGAACACTGGGGTGTGCGTGGAGATCTCTCCCCTACCGATCTACGTCCGATCCTCTCGTGCGAACTAAGATGAAAATGATGAACAACACAAGAGACACGATATTTATACTGGTTCGGGCCACCGTTGTGGTGTAATACCTTACTCCAGTGTGTGCTGTGGTGGATTGCCTCTGGGGCTGATGATGGAGAGTACAAGGGAAGAACAGCCTCGCGAGAGGTGTTCTTGAGCTGGTGCGATGAACTGCTAGGGTGAGTTCAGTCGCCTCTCTCTCTCTGCTGGGGTTCTACCAGATCTCTCCGGGGGTCTCTCCCCGGGGGTCTCTGGGGGTCTCTCCCTACTCTGTGGTGGCTAGCTCTATTTATAGAGGCCCTGGGCCTCTCCCCGAAGGGCGCCAACAATTGGCCATTTCGAAGGGGAACATGTAGTACAAGTTATCCTGACCAAAGGTGGTCTTCGGCTGCCAAAAGCACTGGCGATGACGCCATCTTGGGCTCCACAGTGACCTCCATCCTGCCGTCTGGCTGGTCTTGGTCTCGTTGCACCGGAATGGTAACCTTTGCGTGATGCCTTGGCATGTGCTTGCCCCCTTTGCACCAAAGCTGAAACAAGGACATTGCGTAGGCCGGCGCCCGCCTGGTCTCGATCGTCATGGCTTGCATCATGGGTTCCTCGCGAGGTACCCCTGCCTTGATCTCTCCGCCTCCTCGCGAGCCTGCCTGATGAGGCTGCCTCTGAGGAAGCTTCCTGTCGTCCGCCCCGCGAGGCTTGGCCCCTCGCGAGGGTCTTTGAGCTTGAGCTGATGAAGATGGGCCGCGCTGGGCTCCCGCTTGAGCCACGCCGCAGGCCGCAGGCAGGCAAGTCTGGGGACCCCCGTTCCCAGAACACCCACAATTTCTTAGCATCGAAATAAAAAAATTGCACGAAAATATTAGTGAGTAGGCGATGCTGTTCGCGCTGGTCGTGGAGGAAGTCGATGAGGCCTGCATTCTCATCCAAGTAATAAAAGTCATCATAAATTCCGGCGGCTCTCAAGAATGCATCACAAGGCCATTCGCACGGCCGAACCTCCGCAGTGCGAGGAAGATTGTATTTGGGATTTTTATTCTCCTCATTCTGCTTATCCTTCGAGCTTCGGCTTGAAGAGCTCCTCAACAATCTCTTCATCATTTTTCTTTCTCTGCAAAATTTCTGAAATTTAGTGACTCAAAATAAAAGTGAACCAAACTCAACAACATTGATAGCAACTACTCCCACAGGTGCCTAGAGGCTATATCATGCATTCAAACTACTTTGGACCATAAAAATTTGACATGCAAGCTCAAGAATAGGGTCACCTTAGCAGCAAAAATTTGCAATAAATAAATCACTAGAACAAAAACTAATTGGACCATTGGAGGAGTCACATACCGAAGAACAATCCCCCAAAATAATTTTGTGAATGGAGCTTTGAGCAAAGAGATCGAAAATGGTAGCAAGATGAGCTAGAACACGGGTTTGAGCTGTGGGAGGATTTTTCTGGAGGAAGACGAAGTGAGTGGGTGCTGGAGTAAGTGGAGGGGGTCCACGTGGGGCCCACGAGGCAGGGGGCACGCCCCAGGGTTATCAAGATCAACAGCAGGTTCCATCTATACATCATTGTTATTGCTAGGTTGAGCATCAACATGAACATCATCATTATCACTAGGTTCATGTTCATTACCAGATTGTGTTTCAGCATCAGAAATAGAAATATCATTGGGATTCTCAGGTGTGTCAACAACAGGTTCACTAGAAGCATGCAAAGTCCTATCATTTTTCTTTTTCTTCTTCTTAGAAGGACTAGGTGCGTCAACATTAGTTCTCTGAGAATCTTGCTCAACTCTCTTAGGGTGGCCCTCAGGATACAAAGGTTCCTGAGTCATTCTACCCCCTCTAGTCATAACTCTAACAGCATTATCATTTTTCTTATTATTTAATTTGTTGAGCAAATCATCTTGTGCTTTAAGCACTTGTTCTACCTGAGTGGTAACCATAGAAGCATGTTTACTAATAAGTTTAAGGTCACCTTTAACTCTAGACATATAATCACTCAAGTGTTCAACCATATAAGCATTACGTTTCAATTGTCTACCAACATAAGCATTGAAGTTTTCTTATTTAACAATAAAATTATCAAACTCATCCAAGCATTGGCTAGCAGACTTATTACGAGGAATATCAGCTTCATCAAATCTATAGAGAGAATTTACCTTTACTACCTGTGTCGGGTTATTAAGACCATGTATTTCTTCAATATGTGGTAAATTCTTAACATCTTCATCTCTAATACCCTTTTCTTTCATAGATTTCTTTGCCTCTTGCATATCTTCAGGGCTGAGAAATAGAATACCCCTTTTCTTCAGAGTTGGCTTAGGAGTTGGTTCAGGAAGTCTCCAATCATTATCATTACTCAATATATTATTCAATAGCAATTCAACTTGCTCAACAGTTATTTCCCTGAAAACACAACCAGCACAACTATCCAGGTGGTCTCTGGAAGCATCGATTAGTCCATTATAAAAGATATCAAGTATTTCATTTTTCTTGAGAGGATGATCAGGCAAAGCATTAAGTAATCGGAGAAGCCTCCCCCAATCTTGTGGGAGACTCTCTTCTTTAATTTGCACAAAATTATATATTTCCCTTAAGGCAACTTGTTTCTTATGAGCGGGAAAATATTTAGCTAAGAAGTAATAAATCATATCTTGGGGACTACGCACACAACAAGGAGCAAGAGAATTAAACCATATTTTAGCATCACCCTTTAATGAGAACGGAAATAACTTAAGGATATAGTAGTAACAATTTTTTCCTCATGAGTGAATAGGGTGGCTATATCATTCAATTTAGTAAGATGTGCCACAACACTTTCAGATTCATAGCCATAAAAAGGATCGGATTCAACCAAAGTAATTAACTCAGGATCGATAGAGAAAATATAATCCTTATCAGAAATACAGATAGGTGAAGTAGCAAAAGCAGGGTCATATTTCATTCTAGCATTCAAAGACTTTTCTTTCAGCTTAGCTAAGAGTTTCTTAAGATCATATCTATCTTTGCAAGCAAAAAGGTCTCTAGCATTTTCTTCATCCATAACATAACCCTTAGGCACATCAGGCAATTCATATCTAGGGGGAGAATCTCCATCATCACTTTCATCAATATTATCTGTTTCAATAATTTCATTCTCTCTAACCCTAGCAAGTTGTTCATCAAGAAATTCACCTAATGGCACGGTATTATCAAGCATAGAAGTAGTTTCACCATAAGCATCATGCATAGCAGAAGTGGCATCATCAATAACATGCGACATATCAGAATCAATAACAGGTGTAGGTGTCACAAATTTACTCATAACAGAAGGTGAATCAAGTGCAGAGCTAGATGGCATTTCCTTACCTCCCCTCATAGTTGAGGGAAAAATCTTGGTTCTTTCATCTTTCAAGTTCCTCATAGTGATCAACAGATATAAATCCCAAGTGATTCAAAGAATAGAGCTATGCTCCCCGGCGATGGTGCAGAAAATAGTCTTGATAACCCACAAGTATAGGGGATCGTAACAGTTTTCGAGGGTAGAGTATTCAACCCAAATTTATTGATTCGACACAAGGGGAGCCAAAGAATATTCTCAAGTATTAGTAGTTGAGTTGTCAATTCAACCACACGTGAAAGACTTAATATCTGCAGCAAAATATTTAGTAGCAAAGTAGTATGGAAGTAACGGTAACGGTGGCAAAAGTAACAGTAGTAGTTTTTGTAGCAATCGTAACAGTGACAACGGAAAAGTAAGTAAGCTAAGATCAATATGTGAAAATCTCGTAGGCAATGGATCAATGATGGATAATTATGTCGGATGTGATTCCTCATGCAACAGTTATAACATAGGGTGAGACAGAACTAGCTCTAGTTTATCAATGTAATGTAGGCGTGTATTCCGAATATAGTCATACGTGCTTATGGAAAAGAACTTGCATGACATCTTTTGTCCTACCCTCCCATGGCAGCGGGGTCCTATTGGAAACTAAGGGGTATTAAGGCCTCCTTTTAATAGAGTACCGGACAAAAGCATTAATACTTAGTGAATACATGAACTCCTTAAACTACGGTCATCACCGGGAGTGGTCCCGATTATTGTCACTTCGGGGTTGCCGGATCATAACACATAGTAGGTGACTGTTGACTTGCAAGATAGAATCAAGAACTCACATATATTCATGAAAACATAATAGGTTCATATCTGAAATCATGGCGCTCGGGCCCTCGTGACCAGCATTAAGCATAGCAAAGTCATAGCAACATCAATCTTAGAACATAATGGATACTAGGGATCAAACCCTAACAAAACTAACTCGATTACGTGGTAAATCTCATCCAACCCATCACTGTGCAACAAGCCTACGATGGGATTACTCACGCACGGCGGTGAGCATGATGAAATTGGTGATGGAGGATGGTTGATGATGACGATGGCGACGGATTCCCCTCTCCGGAGCCCAACACGGACTCCAGATCAGCCCTCCCGAGGAAGATTAGGGCTTGGCGGCAGCTCCGTATCATAAAACGCGATGAACCCTTCTCTCTGATTTTTCCTCCCCGGAAGTGAATATATGGAGTTCGGGTTAAGGTCAGTGGAGTCCCAGGGGGCCCACGAGGCAGGGGGCGCGCCCCAGGGGGCGCCCTATACCCTCGTGGATAGGGTGTGGGCCCCCTCATGTTTATTCTTTCGCCAATATTTTTCATTAATTCCAAAATGTGTCTCCGTGGATTTTCAGGTCATTCCGAGAACTTTTATTTATGCACAAAAATAACACCATGGCAGTTCTGCTGAAAACAGCGTCAGCCCGGGTTAGTTCCACTCAAATCATGCAAGTTAGAGTCCAAAACAAGGGCAAAAGTGTTTGGAAAAGTAGATACATTGGAGACGTATCAGTAAGCAGTATGACTATTATCGCCCACAACTCTTTGTGTTCTACTCGTGCATATAATATCTATGCACAGACCTGGCTCGGATGCCACTGTTAGCGAACATAGTATTTCAAAAAAATTCCTACGATCACGCAAGATCTATCTAGGAGGAGCATAGCGACGAGCCGAGAGAGTGTGTCCACGTACCCTCGTAGACTGAAAGCGGAAGCGTATAGTAACGCGGTTAATGTAGTCGAACGTCTTCGCGATCCAACCGATCAAGTACCAAACTCACGACACCTCCGCGATCTGCACACGTTCAGCTCGGTGACGTCCCTTGAACTCTTGATCCAGTTGAGGCCAAGGGATAGTTTCGTCAGCACGACAGCGTGGTGACGGTGATGATGAAGTTACCGACGCAGGGCTTCACCTAAGCACTACGACAATATGACCGAGGTGGAAAACTGTGGAGGGGGGCATCGCACACGGCTAAAGATCAACTTGTGTGTCTATGGGGTGCCCCCATCCCCTGTATATAAAGGAGGGGAAGAGGAGGAGGGCCGGCCACAAGGGGCGCGCCCAAGGGGGGGGGTCCTACTCCTAGTAGGAGTAGGTTCCCCCCTTTCCTAGTCCTAGTAGGAGAAGAAGGAAGGAGAGGAAGAAGAGAAGGAAATGGGGCGGGCCCCCTAGCCCTAGTCCAATTCGGTTTGGGCTAGGGGGCGCGCACCACACATTGGCCTTCCTCCTCTCTTCCACCATTAGGCCCATGATGCCCAATAACTTCCCGGGGGGAGGGGGGTCCGGTAACCCCCGGTACTCCGAAATGACTCGAACCATTCCGGTGTCCGAATGTAGCCTTCCAATATATGAATCTTTATGTCTCGACCATTTCAAGACTCCTCTTCATGTCCGTGATCTCATCCGGGACTCCGAGCAACCTTCGGTACATCAAATCATATAACTCATAATACAAATCATCATCAAACGTTAAGCGTGCGGACCCTACGGGTTCGAGAACTATGTAGACATGACCGCGGCACATCTCCAGTCAATAACCAATAGTGGAACATGGATGCTCATATTGGTTCCTACATATTCTACGAAGATCTTTATCGGTTAAACCGCATAACAACAAACGTTGTTCCCTTTGTCATCGGTATGTTACTTGCCCGAGATTCGATCGTCGATATCATCATACCTAGTTCAATATCGTTACCAGCAAGTCTCTTTACTCGTTCCGTAATGCATCATCCCGCAACTAACTCATTAGTCAGATTGCTTGCAAGGCTTATAGTGATGTGCATTACCGAGAGGGCCCAGAGATACCTCTCCGACAATCGGAGTGACAAATCCTTATTTCAATCTATGCCAACTCAACAAATACCATCGGAGACACCTGTAGAGCATATTTATAATCACCCAGTTATGTTGTGACGTTTTATAGCACACTAAGTGTTCCTCCGGTATTCGGGAGTTGCATAATCTCATAGTCATAGGAACATGTATAAGTCATGAAGAAAGCAATAGCAATAAACTAAACGATCATAGTACTAAGCTAACAGATGGGTCTTGTCCATCACATCATTCTCTAATGATGTGATCCCATTCATCAAATGACAACACATGTCCATGGCTAGGAAACTTAACCATCTTTGATTAACGGGCTTGTCAAGTAGAAGCACACTAGGGACTCTCTGTTTGTCTATGTATTCACACATGTACTAAGTTTCCGATTAATACAATTCTAGCATGAATAATAAACATTTATCATGATATAAGGAAATATAAATAACAACTTTATTATTGCCTCTAGGGCATATTTCCTTCACTCCTACTGGTTCGATAACCTTGGTTTCATATCTGAGGGAAATACCTTCCGCCGCTGTACTGCATCATCCCTTCATCTTTGGGGAAATACCGATGTAGCTTCAAGCGACCATCATCGGCCCTCCACAAAAAAGATACGGGGGGAAGCAGCTGCACTATCTAGACGGGGCAAAGCATGTCGAGGAGCTCGCCTAAGGTGATTGTCCGATGGGCTATGCGTCCATGCGCAGCACTTGTTGGTTTTGAATTAGGGCTAAGGGAGTCAAGAAATTTAGGTTCATTATGTTTTAACAATTGCTAAGGCTTTCAGGCTAGAAGGACATTTCTTCACGATATTCTAATGTGAGACTTTTCCTACTTCTTATGATTATTAGTTCCAGAATCCCAATAAAACTATAAAAAAACTAAGTTGCCTCTACACTGACAGAGCTTACAACAAGTTGGCGTAATTAGTATGAACACGCATGTCTAACTTATCAGGATGACCCCCAACTGGAAGTAGCTTCACATCTATTAAGAAGTAATACACGCAGCCTTGTTTATGCTTGCTTGAGCTGAAGAGCCCTCTTGAAATTAAATGATGTGTCAAATGCACATGGAACTTAATATGGAACAAACTAATGATACTTAATTAGTAGTAAAAAACAAGCCTACACTATACTGAAATATAAAGGTGGGAATCTGGACGGAAGCTGTATGTGGATGCAAATTTCTGCACGAACCTTAGCTTCCTTGATGTTGAACTCATTATGTAATTTGCTCATGGGTTGTTAATGAGGTAACCTTCTTGGTGAATTTGTTTAAACAACATAACAGTATTAAATTCTTGTTATGAATTCATAAGTAGAACTTCTACTCTCTTCGAATTGAATCTATCCAAGGAGCCTCTCACGGAACAACATCATCTGCTTCTTGTTTCAGTTATAAACCTCAGGTTGTCTAAACATGAAAAATTCAGTGATGTGTATATGTACAGTACGAGGTTCACAATTATACTTGAACATGATTAGGTGTTGTTCTTTCCCCTCTCGCACCTACAGTTATGAGTTCACTAATTACTATTGTTATTCCATTATGTTCGGTATCAAGCTGATATCTACTTATGTGTACAATAGTCGAACAAATAATTTATGGTATGAATTTTTTTTTTGCTATCAAGCTGATACTAGATTTATTTGTTGGTTTGGGATCTTCATAGTTCTTCCTTTGCTTGATGTTCAGTGTGTTGATGCTGCATGGAAGCATTGTAAGCGAAAAAAATCTTCACATACCTTCCTGTAAGTGCACTCCCCGTCTTAATTTAGGTTGCTCTCGCAATCTCGCTTACCTATTATGCTTCGCCCAGGTGGGTTGTGCCCACCTGGTAGCCCCACAGACCCTGATCTCGACTCCATAAATACCTATTTTTGGAGAAAAAATAGGGGAGAAAGAATTATCGTGTTTTATGAGACGGAGCCACTGCCACCTCATGTTCTTCATCGGGAGGCCATATCTGGAGTCCGTTTGGTGCTCCAGAGAGGGGGATCTTCGATCTTCGTCATCACAAACCCTTCTTCATCGCCAATTCAATGATGCTCCCCACCGGGAATGAGTAATTCCTTCGTAGGCTCGCTGTTCGGTGAGGAGTTGGATGAGATTCATCATGTAATTGAGTTAGTTTTGTTAGGGCTTGAACCCTAGTATCCATTATGTTCTGAGTTTGTTGTTGTCATGACTTTGCCATGCTTAATGCTTGTCACTTTGGGCCCGGGTACCATGATTTCAGTTTTGAACCGTTTATGTTGTAACCATTATATCTACGTTCTAGATCCAATCTTGCAAGTCATATTCACCTACTACGTGTTATGATCCGTAAGCCCCGGAGTGACAATAGTCGGGATACTTTCCGGTGATGACCGTAGTTTGAGGAGTTCATGTATTCACTATGTTTTAATGCTTTGTTCCGGTTCTCTATTTAAAGGAGCCCTTATTATCCCTTAGTTTCCATATGGACCCCGCTGCCACGGGAGGGTAGGACAAAAGATGTCATGCAAGTTCTTTCCATAAGCACATATGACTATTTACGGAATACATGCCTATATTATATTTGTGAACTGGATCTAGTTTTGTATCGCCCTAGGTTATGACTGTTATATGATGAATATCATCCAACGAATCTACCGATCCAATGCCTATGAATTTCCGATAAATTGATCTTGCTAAGTTAGTACTGCTGTTGTTACTATTTCACTTGCTACAAAATCATTGCTGTCGCTGTTACCGACACTATTGCTGCTACCACTATTATCAACACTATCATGTTACTATGCTACTGATCACTTTGCTGCAAATATTTAATCTTCAGGTATGGTTGAATTGACAACTCAACTGCTAATACTAGCAAATATTATTTGCCTCCCCTTGTGTCGAATTTATAGATTTGGGTTGAATACTCTACCCTCGAAAATTGTTGCGATCCCATATACTTGTGGGTTATCAAGACCTTTTTCTGGCGCCGTTGCTTGGGAGCATAGCTATATTTGTTGAGTCACTTTGGATTATTATCTATTTATCATTATGAAAAATCTGAAGGATACCAAGACTAAGATTTCCCCTCTAAGACGAGGGGAGGTAAGGAACTGCCATCTAGCTCTGCACTTGATTCACCTTCTATTTTGAGTAGACTTGCAACACCATCACATGTTATTAATCATGATATGTCACAAGTTATTGATGATGTTACTTCTATGAATGGTACTCATGATGATGCTAGTACCTTGCTTGATGATAATATGCCACTAGGTGAATTTCTTGATGAACAAATTGCTAGAGCTAAAGATATAAAGCATGCTGAAACTGATGAAACTATTGAAACTGATGAAGTACTTGAAACTGAAAATCCTGAAACACCTATTAGACCTAGCCCTCACAGATATGAAATGCCTAAGATACCTTAAGGTTATGTTATGGATGAGGAGACAACTAGAGATTTTCTTGCTTGCAATGACAGAGATAATCTAAAGAAATTATTATGCAAGCTGAAAGAGAAATCTTCGAATGCTAGAATGAAATGTGATCCTAAGCTTCCCGCCGGGCCACCGAAGCTTCCCATCCCCACCTCTCGATGCCGCCGCGAGCCGCAAGCCACCTCGCCGCCCCGGCTAGCTTCTTCGTCCTAACGCCGGCACGCTCGTCGGACGTCTCCAGGCCAGCCACCTAGTCCGAGGGAGGCACGTGTCTCTTCGCCGGCTAGCTCCTTCGACGACGCCCGCAAGTTGTTCGACAGTTTGCCAAGGTACAAAATGAACTCCGCCGACGAGTTGTTTTTCCACAATTTCCTTTGCGACTCCGACGATTCCTCGTCTGATGTTGAGGAGATCTTGGATGCCCTGTTGGTCCATCACCACCTTAATAGCCAGCGTCCGTTGTTCCGTGGCTCGATCCCGGGACACCTTCTGGCGTTGAATAACAACCGAGAGAGCGGACATTTCCTTCTTTGGAAGGACCACTTTGACACAATCAACTCGTTGTTCAAACATCAGAAATTCCGATGGCGTTTCCGTATGGCTAGGCATGTTTTCAACCGTACTAGAGAGGGAGTGTTCGGATGCAATAACTATTTCGAGTGCAAAGAGGATGCCTTTGGAAAGATTGGCTTCTCATCTTATCAAAAATGCACCGCACCCATCCAGATGTTTGCATGCGGAGTGCCGGATGATCTCATTGAAGAGTACGTTCGTATGAGGGAGTCCACAAGCCTAGAGTCCATGTACAGGTTCTGCAGGGTTGTGATTGATGTGTTTGGCCCTGAGTACTTGAGAGAGTCGACTCCAGTGTTCTACAGTCCGCTTGTTGGCGATGAATACTAGCAGGGGCTTCCGAGCGATGTTTGGCAGTATAGACTGCATGCACTGGAAGAAGAACTGCCCTTCTGCTTGGCAAGGGCAGTATAAGGGCCATGTCAGGGGTTGCACCCTCATACTTCAGGCCGTGGCCTCACAAGATCTCTGGATATGACACTCTTTCTTTCGGCATGACCGGATCACACAATGATATCAACGTGCTTCAACGCTCGCTGGTGTTTGCAAGGCTTGCCGAAGGCAACAACCCTCCGGTGATTGTTACCATCAACGGCCACAAGTACGACAGAGGGTACTACCTAGGTGACGGTATCTATCCTCAGGGGACCACTATTGTGAAGACAATCTCCAACCCTATCGGAGAGAAGAGGAAAAGATTTGTCCAAGAGCAAGAGAGTGCTAGGAAGGACGTCGAGCGTGCCTTCGGTGTTTTGCGATCTCGGTGGGGCATCGTTCGGTATCCTGCTAGGACTTGGAGCACCAAGAAGCTATGAGAGGTGATGATAACTTGTGTGATTATGCACAATATGATCGTAGAAGATGAGCGCCCGGAACGTATCTACGATCAAGGATTTCAGTTTCAAGGTGAAAATGTTGTGCGTGAGCATGGAGGAGCGGCAGCGTTTGAACAGTTCATCCAATTTCATCATGAAATGCGTGATTGGGATACTCACATGCAGCTGTAAAATAATTTGGTTGAGCATATGTGGGCTCATATTAGTAACCAATAGATGTATCTTTTCTCACATGTATTTGAGACAATTTAATTTTTACTCGGCTTGTAAAACTATGCTTAATTTATTATGTTTTGAAACTATGCTATTTTTATATGTTTGCTTATGAAATAAAGCAAAATGTGTGCATATTTATTAAAAAGGACGGCCAGCCGGCCACGCCGGTAAATATGATCGACGCATTGAATGCACTGCCGACCAAAATATTAAATAGGATGGACACCGAGCGAGTGACTGAGAACGGACAAAAACGAAGAAAAACACCGTCCGTTTGAATTGGCGCGTTGGCGTTGCTCTAAGAGCATCTCTCGAGAATTAGAAAGAACTGACAATGAAAATGCGCCTACAAACTGTTGCCACCTAAGCGTGTCCTGAGCTGTGCTAGAAAGCAAAATTAACATAACAACCGAGATCCCAAGTATAGTAACGGAGGATCCACTATGGAGTGCTGGTTTACGCGGGACCCAGATTAGACTTGGGTGCCGGGGATTACTCAAAGATCGCGACTGGACGGCGGCGATTAGATTCGGGCCTCGCGGTGAGCCTCGGAAACGATGGTGATGCGATGTGAAACGGGTGGGGTGGGGGGACTTGTCGCCACCCGGTCTGGTCTCGGGACCGTACAGAGTTAGGTGCGCCCTCAACAGATCGCCCCCTATGGCGGCCCGTGCTCCCGCCACCGTCGCCATGGACCGTGCCCACCAACCGCCGCATCCAACCTCATTCAGTCTGTGGAAAACCGAACCCTTCACATGGACCCGGTGCACCGCTGAATAGAGGAATCCTGTGCCTATTGCTAGGTCCTAGGCCTGTACCCGGCGCCTGTCCACGGACTCGACGTTCCACGGCCATCGCGTTGGTGGAGCCAAAAGGCAAGGCAGAGTGCCTCGGTGGGCGAGCCGGGCTGCTTCTTTTCAGATCAGTAGACAGATCGGCGCCAAAACCTACCACCACCCTCCCCGCCTCTCTCTCTTTCCCTCCCCTCCTCTTCTGACTGCTGCTTTCCAACTTTGTTCGTTCTCGCCTTGTTCTACTCGTACGCGACTTGTGACTAGACATGGTAAGTTGGAGGAGCATACCAAATGGTCTCGCAGGATCAGACTAACTCCAGCGCACGACCCCATACTGTTCGGGTGCGTTGGTTTAGGGCAAAACAAACAAGCCAGACGGCCAGCGTACGGGCGTAAACGATTTTTTGTTCGTTTTCGACCCATTTCTGATCTAAATTTGAACAGCTTTTGGGATGAAACGGACAGCGCACAGACGGACGGGACGCGTGCTTGTCCTCCCCTGACCCGCCCGTCGATTACACAAAGCAAAACCCACGCGCCTCATTTAGCGCTATTTCCCCCAAACCCTTCCATGCCCCCCCTACCCCGTCCATGGCCGACGCCCCGCCGAATTCCAGCGGTCTGGCCGTCGCCCCGCCCGTAAAGGTGAAGAAGAAGACGGCCAGGGGTCCAAGGAAGCCGCAATCGAAATGCACGCCGGAGGAGCTCGCTAAGAAGGGCGCGGAATCGGCGAAGAGGAGGAACCGGAGAGCGGCCGTCAAGGGCAAGACCGCCGCGGCCAAGTTCGTCGCCGAGCGCGATGCGGTGGAGGCCGTGCGGCGCAAGGCCGAGGTCGACGAGAAGGAGGCCATCGTCAACAAAGCGCACGCCTTCCTCATGCTTGGGCTGTGTCGTCCGGCAGGTTTCTCTGGTGCGGTTGTCGGCCCGGCGAGCACAGTCTCGTCGGGCGCCAGGCCTCACCACTGCCCGTCGCCGACGTCGCGGAGCACGCCTATGTCGCCCGGTTTCCCACACCAAGGCACGATGGCCAGACCCGTTTTTCGGGGTCGCCGGACGTTGGCGTGATCGCGCCGTCCACCCCGCGGCTCTCGGCCGTCGTCGATCTCAACATCACGCCGGGGTGCAGCAGCGGCGGCCGGCCGTCCGTCGAGATGCAAAGTAAGCAAGCACGGGCACCGCTTACGGGCATCATGTCGTCGCCCCACGTCCTGTTTGATGAAATGCCAACATCAACGCCAACGGTCGACGACCCCTTCTACCACCAGTTGAGGGAGAATGTGATCCACGAGGGTGGGCATGGCGGTGTCTACGATCCCGACGATACCCAAAGTCAGGATGGCTGCGCCCAGTATGTTGCCCGATGAAGAGGCCCACGACCATGCTGACGACGGCCATGGTGAGTCGTGGCATGAAGATGATGACATCTACTGCAGAGGTGGATGACATACGTGGTGCGTCATCTATGGCCTTGCATGAGACTTTGCATGGTATGATGTCTCAAAAGGAGGTGAGAGACGAGAAAAAGCGACAAAGTAAGGACGAGCAAATGAAGCAATGCCTAGAGTTTCAAAGGAAGAAGCTTGAGATGAAAGAGGCGGCCAAGAAGAGGAAGATCGAGATGGAGGAGGCGTCCCGGCAAAAGCAGCTGGACATCATGGCTGTCAATGTCACGGCCAGGTAGAGGCAGCTCGACATCGAGGCCACCAATGCCACAACCAAAGCAAACGAGGTGGCCTTGCGATCATGTGTGTGGACTTGACCAAGATGAGCGAAAAAAGACGAGGAGCTGGTTCGAGACCAGCCAGAAGGAGATGTTCGACGCCGACGGCCTAAACTAGGTCGACTGATTGGTCGTGGCCGTTCTTTTTTAGAGGCTGGCATGGGTGCCGGCCGCTGTTGTGTGCCGGCGAAAAACACATTCATTTTGGAGGATGGCTGTGTTGCCGCCGATAAAACTATTCATTTTGTAGGTCGGTTCTGTTGCCGGCCGCTGGCTGTATTGCCGGCGAGGACGTGTAGGCCGCTGGCTCTGTTGCCGGCGTGAACTAGGGCCACTGGCCTGAACTAGGGTGTGGTATTTTGAAAGTTGGTGTTTGAAAATGAAGGTAGACAGAATAGGGCCAAAGGATGGGTCCACGCGTTAAACACACGATCACCGTATTTTAGGATAGGCCCAAACACAACCCTATTGCTCTACTCAAACAGATAAAATTCAGGCAAAACGAACGTCTGATCGTACACTGGAGTTGGCCTCATGCCGCTGTCCTAGGGAGGATTTTCTCAACGGCGACGAAGCTTCATGATGTGCGTTTTTTGGGGGAGAGCACGGGACGGACGGCCAACTTTTCCCATGCGCAGGGCATTTGAGGGTGGATGGATAGGGACGTCGATTCTGATTTTGTGATGTCTCCAGAGAGGTCGACTATTGGTGCCCCTCCGCATGTTACCTTGCTGCTGGCCTCGCGGTCGGTACACGTACGCGGAAATATCAACGGAAGGAAACCCCATGTGCGTGATGAAGATCGACACCACGTTACGGCCATCACAACCTGCTTGGCTACGTGTCGCAACGATCCATCCACGCCCATCTACCGCCCACATGCCCGACCCCAAACCTTTTTTGCACGTCACCGCATAAACCCCCACGAGATTAGGAGTGCTAAGAAATTATCGCCCCATGCAGCAGCTTATCCATATCCAGGAGAAGAACAAGTTGCCGGGTGATGATCGCATCCCAACCGCAACAACCGTCGATCATCAAGAGCGCACCGTCCGGAGCCATCAATGCAATGCAGGCTGCCGCGACGCGCACCGACCTTGGGCGGCCGGAAGGGGACGTCGTCTCGTCACGTTGTACGTCTACATTCGGCCTCAGTAATGGCGCCACAAGAGGGTACCCCTACCCCGAATGGAAAGGCACATTTTACACAACTTGACGTATTTTTCATCCTTCTGCTTGCCAACAAAACAAACAAGCAAATGGCTGGTTCAGGGAGCAGACCTGGCTCACAGGAGACGTCCCTTTCGGCTCCCAAGTGAAACGGAACAAAAAATGGGCATTTTGTGTTTCTACCTCTTTTTAATAATCGGCAGGCTCGGCAGTAGTACTACTGGTAGCATACTAGTAGGTTGTGAGATACTGTGCGTACTTATCTGTTCTTTTTTATGTGCATGACAAAAGCAATTTGCGCATTTTTGTGCCTAAGTTCCTATCAGTGGATTCGGCAGGTTGCTCGATCTATTTGATTTATTTATGCGTGACAAAACAAGGGAGATCTTCCAATCATTTGTTTATGCACGACAAAACAATGATGATCTTTTAAGTACCGGACACTTGCGCATTATTGCAGAGCATGGATCATCTCTCTCCTCAGAGGCAATATGTTAATCATCCATTTCTCCGCTGCGAGCCCCTTAACTGAGCCCTCGGTAAGCTGGTTAGCTAGGGTTCCTAATCCAAAGCTAGTCCTTAATAGTACATCCATGGCACTGCGACGAAGACCGTGCAGTCAAACGTAGGCACTGGGACGGAGTGTATGTACTCCCAAAACACCGCTACAATCCATCAGCCTGATACAAAACGGATGAACTACTCTTGGTAGCGGCAGGATCTACGACCAGTAATTAATCCCGGCGCGCAAGTTGGGCGAGCCTGGACCGATATTCCCTTTTGCTCTTGGGCGCATCCCAGCTTGCCATTTTCCACGAGCTCACTTTCACTTTCACCCGCCCTGGAATACTTGTCGTGGCCCCTCTTGGCTCTACTCCTGAGCCGAGCCCACCGATCGAGGGGACCAGCCATCGGCCATCGGCCATGGATGATGGATGATGGATGGACCGATCGGTGCATGTGGAGAGAGTGGTAAAAACAAGGATCGGCTCGCACGCGTACAAAGCGATCCCGATGAGGAGCCGTGTAATTTATGGACGTGGGGTTGGAGCGATCGATCTGATCACGCACGTCGTCGGCCGGATCGGGGGATGCTATGCTGGGACATCGTCGTGGCCGGTTTCATGTGGTCTTCCGTTTGCCCCTTGAGAAGTTTCCGTAATAATGATGCCGGTGCGTGCTAGATCGTGTGAGCAATGTGAACACGCATTGAAGGTGCGCAAAGAGAACGGCGAGGAATAAGAGCAACTCCAACGGGCCGATTCAAATGTACGGTGTATTTGTCTGTTTGGATAGGCCGTCCGTCCGGCGTCCGCCCAGTTTTGTATTTGGATCGGCAATGCGGGTAACACGCAGATTCATTTCATGTCCGCACTTAATTTTTTTTTAAAAGCCCCGCGGCCATAGATCATGCTGGCATCATGCCGGCGCCGGCATACATTGCCTGCTGGCGCACTCGCCAGCGGCCGGCACACACACCAGCACACAAAAAGGGTGGGATTTGAGTTCGACCACGCCATCGCGGCCTTGTGGTCATGCCAGCACACAGCTGGCATTCAAAGAAGGAAGGTGCTGGCCGCGGCGACCGCGGCGTTGAGTAGGCTGTGCTGGCTAGGGTCTAACCCTAGCATGTAGAGCGCCTCCCTCGTTGCCGCTGCGACGCGGGCGGTGGTGACCTCCTGCTGCGCGGCGGCGGCAATCGCAATGGCTTCATCCCTCGCATCTGCTGCGTGTCTCCGGCCCGTCTTCTTGGCCGACTACCTTGCCCGTTGTTCGGGCGCTAGCGTCTTCTTTGGCTTGGGCATGGCGGCGGTCTTGCGTGGGGCACGAGGCTTGCCTATGCCAAAGCGGACGGTTGTCTTGCCGGGCGAGGCGAGGGCACTACAAGAAACCTGTTAATGTGTGACGGATTTCCGGTGACAATTTCAGAAATCGTCATGAAAAGCCCGGTACAACCCCGCAAGCCCGCCAAAAGCCCGCCTAAAGCCCTAAACCTTTCCTGTATATAAACCTAAATCTGACACACTCATATCCCCACTCTCCTTCCTCCATACGCCGCCGCCACGCCTCTCCTATGCTCGTCCCTGTCCTCTGCATCCACCTCCCTGCCTCCACCTAGTAATAGCGGCCCGAGATCCATGGCGACGGCGGCTGCAGCGGCCCAATGGAAGCGGCGGCCAACCCTGGCCGCTGCCGCACGCCTCTGCTGCTCACAACCAATGACCAGGGCCATGGATCTGCGGCAGGGGCCTCTCTTATCCGTCTCCCAGGTCATGCAGCTGCCCTCGCCATATGGAGATTCGTAGCAGCAAGCGCTGGACGAGGAGAGGAAGATGACCGAGACCTGCGGGAGGCCCGAGCTCGACCTCGCCGCTGCCGCCAACGCACCTCACAGGGTCCCTCCCTACTTCTCTCCCTCGTCTCCTCTCTCCTTCATTTCTTCATTCTCTCTCTCCCATTCCAATCGACTTTTTTGATTCCATTCAGATCAGCAGGAGCTCTCTGCCTCTCCAGATCCATGCACGGTGATGACCGGGGCCGCACGCTCGAGCCCCACGAGCTGGACGAGCTCGACAATGAGGTCATCTGCCCCGCTCACCATGATTCACCACAGAATAAGAAGGTCAACCCTCTCACTCTGTTTTCTTTACTTTCCAAGTGATTGATGCTCTGCTGTAGCATAGTTCTCTAGGCGTTCTCAAATTTTCTTAGACTGAATCTAATGAAGAAAACGTGGCCCCTTTGTTTCCTGATACTCGCAAGTCACATCCAAACCTAGACTAGCATCTGCTGAAGAAAACGTGGCCATTTTGTTTTTCTTCTATCACCTTGTGAGCACTAGCAGTGTACAATTTGTGAGATCTGTTACTTATTTAAGCAACTATTAGTTTATTTAATAAGTAAATGCCCATGATATGCTCCTCTTGGTTCCTTTGATTTTTATTGTTTCTGCAGGAAAAGTAATTCATTAATCTCACTGAATCGATTGACCAAGAGTAGACTGTTTGTTAACTACACTTCTTCTCTGTCACCATGTTCAGGATATTACGTACTAGATGCCTCCATCGGACAATCTAATTTATTTATTTATAATGGAAACTGGTGCAGAGATAGATAAGTGTAGTGCTTGAAGATTTGTCCTCTTAAGTCCTATTTAGCATACCCAGTTGATATATCTTTGTTATTATCTAGATTTGTTCTCATGCTGGTTAACTTGGTTTTTTAATGCAGAGGCTCATGGGTAATATATTGTTTTTGCACGTATACACAGAAAGCAGAGGCTCCTTTTTTAGAACGTTTCCAAGAAAATTCAAACTAGGATATGCTTGACAAGTAACTAACAAGATCAGATTATTCATTTTGTAAATGTAGAGAACAAATAAGTATGGTCTTCACAATGTCCACCACTGAATATCTCAGCACATTTCTAGGCCTTGATTTGATATAAAACAATCCAATTTATCTTCTTGCTTATGCCTTGGATTTCACTATGATTTGACTCTCTTTCTCTGATTTCTTGTTACACAACTTGCTGCCCCATAGGTGGAGATGTTGAAACATTCCTACTGTAGGTGTGCCTTTCACAAGTTTGCTGAGATGTTTGAAAAAAAAACCCTTTCCTTATGCAATTCCACCAAAACAGCTTAGTGATTGCTACTCCATGTTGTACATGTAAGCCCCCTGAGTTCCCATGTCATACTTGTCAATTGTGTGCATGAAGTATTCTAGATTGCGTAAACTAAGGTGACTTTTTACTATTATGTATATGTGTGTTGTTACACTAATTAAGATCACAAGAAAACATAAACATGCTTCTGATTTGCACTGAAGATGTTAAATATAAAATTGTTGGAGGATATGTGCTACGATTTTATAGTTAAGCAGTGTTTTTTGTTTCATGCTGATACCTTTTTGGTTCCCCTAGACTGAGCATATCTAAAATACAATCTGTACAAGATGAACCAATAAAGAAAAGGAACTTCAAACTTTGGCTTGTACCTTAATAACCTTGCATTGCTTCGATACATTACCGATTTGGCATGTACCTTAATAACCGTGAAATAATTTTTAAGCCATGTATAGACTAAGTTTGTAGTTCTCGTGCAAGCTGATGAGGTTTGCTACACATGTGCAAGCCTTGTTCCTACTGTTGTCATATTGTATACATATATTCTGGTTCATTTCATTTCATTATTGTTTCCTATTATAAATAATAGCACTATGTTGGTCAAGTCAGCAGCAAGTATTTTTACTATTGGCCAGCCCTTTGAGATGTACTTGCAGCATAAACATTTAAGAATCTTACACAACATGTAATTTATTTTTATCTTTCTTGTAATTCTTTTATGTCTACTATCTATTCATATCTTCAAATATCTAATATTCTTGTAATATAAATATGCTAGGTGAGATTGGATAACGAGCTACTTGGTGTTGCCTATCACAATCAGCCACGACATGATAATTGCACGGGAGGGCCGTGGGCAAGACTATGAATAAGAGTCTTAATAGTTTATATGTTCCGTTGATGTAAAATGGATTGTACTGGTTCCTAACCTTGATGTGATATATTTTGTTAGTCTATGTTGTAAGTTATCATTTCATAGATGATTTTGGAGGAATAAACTGCTATGCTGTAGATACATACAATTGGCTACATACTCAATGAACTGTGTAATGTTTGACACTTTGCAAATACTTTTTCTTGGGTAAAAGTTGGCATTTGTGTGATGCATTATGCTAAAAATGTACTGGGTGAAAATTAGGCCAAAATGAATGAGCTAATGGGCTTGACCAAATTTATACTGTACCTAAATCCATGACGGATTCTATGACGAAAAGTAGTATCCACGTAGGCAGCCATGTTGGTCAATCAAAATCCTACGTGGCATTAGTCCATGACGGATTGTTCCGTCACAATGGTTTGGGCCTGGGCGGGCTTGGGGCAGATCCATGACGGTCAAGAACCGTCAAGGAAGGTACGATGTGAAATTATGATGCGTTATACATGACGGATTTCATATCCGTCATGTATGGGCACCCATGACAGTTTTTTACTTGTCCGTGACGGACTAGATCCGTCATGTATTAACAGATTTCTTGTAGTGGGGAGCTGAGGCTGGCGGCAGCGTCGAGGTCGAGGTCGTCGTCCATGGCGGATGTGGCGCGGGAGCGCATGCGGGCGGAAAGTTTTGGGGGAAAATAGTGGTGGTTGCCACCGACCGGCGGGCGCAGGGAGAGGAGGAGGCGCGCACGCGTCCGTCTCGTGTCCACGCCGACGCAAATCCGGTTCAAAATTAGGCAGAAAATGGATCGTCATGCAGACGCCAAACGAACGTGCGTCCGTTTGGATCGACGCGTTGGCCGTCTTTTGTGTCTGCGCCGACCCAAACGAATGCCAACAAACAAAATGGATCGTCCATTGAAGTTGCTATAAGGTTCCATGCGGATGTGGTTGCTCAAAAAATTTGGTCAGTGTGTGTGATAAGTAGTAGCATTGTGGTTGCCCAATCGGTAAGGAGGAAAATATACATTGAAAATAGTGATTGGTGGCACAAATCTGATTAAATAGAGTAAAAATGTGAGTATAAATAGGATAATTGTTGTCATGAAGATGAAACTATGGGTTAAAATGCGAAATTACTAATTCCTAATTTATAATTGCTAATTAGTCGGCCCTGATTAGACTCCACCGGAAGCAAAGGTGCAGAACAACATGGGGAGGGGGCCAGGGCAGCAGCTGCACATGGAGCTGGAACCCGTCAAAGGAGATTTCAGGCGAGTCAGGTCGACTCATGGCATCCTTCCCGGACCCGTGCCACCACCCTCTCCTCTCTACCAGCTTCATCATCAACAAACCTAAGACAGCGCCACGATTGACGTGATTGATGATTAGACGGATCGAGTTCGATCAACCAACTGGTCCAGGCGCTCATCATCGCTAGTACGCAGTAGGAGTGTACATTTGACGCCACTTTTGTAGTAATCCTACATGCGATGCCGCTTTCCTGAACACGGCGTTCGACCATCTGGCCAGTACCTAGGGCAACAAACCAAACGACAAGCAGGTAGAGACAAGAAGCCGCTGCCCTCCTCCGGTCGATCAACGACGCACCGTACGTACACACACCCCGGCCCAAAGGCATGCACCGGCCGAGTCCTTTCGCCTCGCCTGCCGCTGCCAAACACGAACGAAATGGCTGCCAAACAAAGGCACGGCGAGCAACATAACCTGCTAGTACCACTGTGCAGCGAAAAGGCGATTAGCTCGGCTGTTTTTCTCCGAGGAAGGCAAGCAAAGGGGGGCAGCAAGTCCCAAGTCGTAGTGGTTGTCGTGGTACCGCAGGGCGATCGCCTTTCTCTTTGTCGAGGGAAATCGGGCATCGTTCGGCCGATCGACTGCCACGGTTTTGTTGCCGCGCGCCCCTTCCCCGTTTGTCTTTTCACCTACTGCCGGTTGACGGACGGCGCCCTCTCCCTCTCCCACTTTTTCACGGTGTCACGGACGAGCGGCCTGCCGGCCGGCCGCGCATAGCAGAGAGAGAGAGAGGGGGGGATCTATCTCTGCATGCATTGGCGCACGCGACATAAATTTGGCAGCACGGGAAGGCATGGCATCGGTGCTCGTGCTTTGATTAGGGCACTCGATGCCCTCCTCATACGTGAGATGGAACACCTCCATTTTTTGTACGTACAGAGCCACAGAGGCAGGGTGGTAGGAGTGGCTCGCTCGCTCTGTACCGTACGACGAGATTCTCCTATACGCTAGCGTGGTTCGCGGTAGTGGCCGCTGCTCCGGCTGTTGTATTTCTGCAGCGTTGCGTTCCTGTCAGCCATGCTGCGTGCCGTGTCAGCCTAGTACTAGTACGTAGTACGTTCGCTCTACCTCTACAGTGCCCCTCTCGTCCGTCCCGCCTTCAAGGGTTCGACCTTCCCGCCATGGTCCTGCTCCTACCGGCCGGCTCTTCTCGTGCACACACACAGCTAAAGAGACATCGGACGGCGCAGAGCGCAGCAGAGGCCCGGCTGCTTGCGGCCAGGCTTCCCTTCGGCGAACGGCGGGCAGCGTCGATCGGCACGCCCCTCGATGCGTCCTCTTCGACGCAGCGCCGTGGGATCGCCTCCGCCTCCGCGTGATGCCCTTTTGCCGCGCCACCGCACGCCATGACGACCAGGACGTGGCGCACCAGCACCTGCACTTGGCCTTGCCCGCCTCCGTGACCCCGAACCGAAACGCCGTGCGTGCGTGGTTATTACCGTCGTGGTTAACCCCAAAAAGAAGCGCCCGCGCGCGTGCCGCAGCCGGCGATCAAGGTGATATGATTACCTCGTAAGTGGCGGGTCAGGCAGGGCAGGGCAGCGCGTGCTCGCAAATCGCCATGATGGTCGAGTGCGGCGTTGCAGAGGCCGGGTTTCATTGAGCCCGTTTTGTCAAAAAAAAATTAAATATACTTAAAAGTTTCAAAAAATATCAAATTTTTTTATACAAAGACATATGCATGTTTGTCAAGTAGGTAAAAAATTTCATCATGTAATTCAGTTATTTGCGTGCTACACTAAAAAGATAAATATCTGACATAAAAACAACAAAGATATAGCCTATATTAATATGTGTATTTATATTTTTCATATACACTACATGAAAACATATATGTCCATGAAATTTCATACGTGTATAATACAAATACACATGTATGTATAGATTTTTTTTCAGATTTTTTCAATGTATGAAAATAGTATTTTCGCTGAAAAAAAATAAAAAGCTATATGGAGCTCGGTCTCTGCAATGCTTTTTCGCATGATGGTCTCGTAATTGGGCCTGCCTGCTTCGCTGTTTGCTTGCCTACTGTATCCGGGGGGACAATAGGAACTATACTCGGTACGTACTCCTCCCAAGGCCGTGAAGAGCGTAGTTATGGACTACCGGCCGGCGCCTCTCTCGTCGACTTGCAGCGATGGCTGTACACTACTGTATGCCAGTGTAGACAGAGCGAGCGTGCCGGGGTTCCTGCAACGTGGGAGTGTGGGGCTGGCGCCATTAACGCAAGGTGGAGAGTGGTACCGCAGGCAGGCAGGCGGGCGGGCACCGCTGCACAGGAGACTCCTGGAGTCCGTCCTGCCGGACCTGCCCGGCCTCTCGGCATTAATAATACCATCGATCCTGGATCTAAGGTACTAAGTGGGGATACCATCCGTCCATTCGTAGTACGTACAGTACGTGGTCCTCTTCTGTCCCAAACTGTAGGGTTCAGCTCAGCTTTGGCCAGTAGATTTCTTTCCTTAACGAACTGGGGTTCAAACGGGACGTCGGAGGAAAATAGCATCGTTTAATGGGGCTGCAACACATGCCGCAAAATTCACACCTTATAACCCCGATTCATAATGCCTCCGCGCGCTAGTGCTGCAAACACGTGAGGTCAAAGTTAACCCTTGTCAAAAATGCAGTGCTCACACTCATACCGCGGAGCTGCAGACTCGTTCATACCTGATGTTAAGGCCAACTCCAGCGTGCACGATCTCAAACGGATATTCGGTTTGGCCTGTTTTTGTCTGTTTGGAAAGCAATGGATTCGTCCATGTCAGTTTGGGGCTCTTGGGTTGTCGGTGCATCCAAAGCGCGGCCACACCCCAAATCATGTCTGGGGTGAACGTAATTTAAAAAAACACAAAAACTAAAATAAAATGCTGGAAAAAATTAAAAAAACGTAAACGTAAACATAAACCATAAAACATAAATTAACCATCACAGCCACAAAACGGTCCAGTTACATGGTTTAAATAGACATAATTAACATAAAAAACAAAATAAAATCGCCGCCCGCGCGCTCCTGCCGTGCCTGTCGATGTCGTGGCCGTCGCCGTCTTCAGTGCCCGCTGTTGTCGTCGTCGTCGCTGATGAGGTCGACGTAGTCCGGCGGCGTTCAGAGGTGGAACGACGGTGCGTGGTACACGGGGGGCGGGCTGGAAGGCGGGAGGTGCCTGCACCACCTCCTCCCGTGGCGACGCCTCTCGCTCCGGTGACCGCGGCGTCATGGGGCACCGGTTCATGCCCCACACGGCGTCGGCCATCTCAAGAGCCGTGCACGACTAGCTCCAGTGCTGGCCCACGAGGCCCGGGTGGAACGCGGCCACGTGCTCCTCCTCCATCACCTCCTTCGTCCTCACCATCTTTAGCTCGGGGATGGCGACGTTACCGGCCGCAGAGAGGGCCATCATCTCCTCGAGGCCCGCCCATGGGCGCTCATCGTGCGTCTTCATGGAGTCCTCCATGACGCGTTGCATGAGCCGGGCCTTCTCCTCCACTGTCATGCGAGGAGGTGGTGGTGGCGACGGAGATGGTGAAGGCGACAGCGTGGGCGTGAGGCCGCGCACCCACGCCCGCCCGCGCACCTGGGGAGCAGCCGCTCCGTGCTCTGGACGTGGCCGCCGCGGCCCCGACGAGGTGCCGACGAAGGAGGCGCACCACACGTCGTGCTCGCCCCTTAACCACGTGTCCCAGAGCCCGGAGTCGGGGGCGTACCTGGGCTCATAGAAGAGGTCGTTGCGAGGAGGCGGCGGCGGCACTCGATCTCTTGGCGGCGGGCACGATCGCTCGTCGGCACCGGCGGGATTATTGGGGAGGTGTACGTTGCTCCACGGGAGCGGCGTCCTCGTCTCCCAATAACGCCGACATACATCCGCGTCGATGTACTGCTGGTCGCGCTCGCCGCCGGCGTAGGTGTCGGTGTCAAAACCGGCAGATCTCGGGTAGGGGGCCCCGAAATGTGCGTCTAAGTATCGAGGGTAACAGGAGGCAAGGGACACGATGTTTACCCAGGTTCGGGCCCTCTTAGTGGAGGTAATACCCTACTTCCTAATTGATTGACTTTGATGAGTATAGGGGTTACAAGAGTTGATCTACCTCGAGATCGTAATGGCTAAACCCCAGTTGTCTAGCTTGTATGATTATAATTATCCCCTACGGACTAAACCCTCCAGTTTATATAGACACGGGAGGGAGCTAGGGTTGTACATAGTCAGTTTATAGAGAAAGGAATCTTCATATCCGCACGCCAAGTTTGCCTTCCACGCCAAGGAGAGTCCCATCCGGACATGGGAAAAGTCTTCCATCTCGTACCTTCGCGGCCCATCAGTCCGGCCCATGTCACATAGCCCGGACCCCCGAGGACCCCGTAATACAGGACTCCTCAGTAGCCCCCGAACTAGTCTTCAATGACGACGTGTCCGACGCGCAAATTGTCTTCGGCATTGCAAGGCGGGTTCCTCCCCGGAATACTTCAAAGCATCTGAACCGAGGGGCTATATTCGGCCCCTACATCTTCGGTCTTGGTAAGGTGAATTCTTCGAATAGCTCGGTCTTCATTAAATGTCGTACCCCTCAGCTTCTGTGCTTCCGCCGCCTCAGCTTCCACATGGCAAACGAATTTGAAGGGCCCAAGCGTTTTTACAGATAACCCCTCGACAATGTACGGAAGGTGTCTATTTAAGGAGATCAAATCTCATATATCATTCCACGCCAAGCGAGAATCCCTCGAACTTGCCTCAAGGAACCACGCAACCATGGCTAGCGCTCCCAGTTCTTCCTCCCGCCCCACGGCCCTCAAAAAGGCGATTGGGGGAGCTTGTAAGTGCATCTAGTGCCACCCCTAGTTGGTTTTGGAGTATTGACGACAAACCTAGTTGAGGGACTAATGTGTTTGTGAGAATTGCAGGATAACACAGGTAGAAGTCCCTCATTGATTCGGTTTTACTACCAGAGATGACCCCTAAAACTGTATGAAGACATTGAAGTCAAAGGTGGTATATGAAGATATTCACATTGAAGACTATGACAAGAGAAGACACTATATGAAGCCTATGGAGCTCGAAGACTTAGATCTTTCGTAGTTCTTTTTCTTTTGTGTTGAGTCATAGGAACCACCATACTATTAAGTGGGGTCCAAGAGAACCAGTCAGAATGACTGAAGTGATGCCTAAACCAAAAACCTATGTATTCGAGTGAAGACTATGAGAGCGAATCTTGTCCAGAGTCGGACAAGTCAGCTTTGCTTGTAGCCCAAGTAAAGTTGCCATGTGAGTTTGAAATCTGACCATTGGAACACGTGTCAGTTCCTTAGTGACCCAGGGTCATTTCGGACAAATCAGGTCGGGTTGCCAAGTGGCTATAAATAGCCCACCCCCTACAACCATAAATGGTTGGCTGCTCAGATTGAAAGTACGGCTTTTGTCATTTGAGAGCAACCCACCTCGAAGCCTTTGAGAGAGAATTCCTTGCGAGGATAAATCCCTAACCACCAGAGCCAGAGAGAATTGGGCATCACTTAAGTCTTCTTGTCTATGTGATCTGAAGACTTATTACACTTGAGGACTGTGCATCCTCCAGCCGGTTAGTCGTCGCGTTCTGAGCTTCCAAGAGACATTGTGAATTGCCGGTGAACAAAGTCTGTGAAGGTTTGGGAGTCTACCTTGAAGACTTACCAGAGTGGTTGGGCGAGGTCTATGTGACCTTAGCTCAAGGAGAATACGGTGAGGACTGGGTGTCCTGACCTGCGTGTTCAGGACTGGGTGTCCGGGACTGTGTGTCCTAAGGTTTAAATACCTAGCCGCTCTAACCAGGCGTACAATTGTCACAGCAACTGGAACTGGTCCAACAAATCATTGTCTTCAACGAGTCACTGGTTTCATCTTCACTTCCCTTTACTTACTGTTACTCCTTGTGAAGTCATTGTATGTTTGTACTATCATTTGTCTTCACTGAGTGACTGCATGTTCTGTTTGGCTTCACAATATCTTCCTACCTGATCCTTACTACCTAGCTGCTATTAGTCTTTGTGCTTTCACTTCATTGAATACTTGACTATGGTTTGCCTAATGTAGTCTACCTTCCGCTGCATGGTAATAGGTTTAATTTTATCGTTTGTCTTCAAAACTTCTATGTTCTGAAGACTTTCATAAAAATCGCCTATTCACCCCCCTCTAGTCGATATAACGCACTTTCAATTGGTATCAAAGCAAGGTGCTCCCTTGTTCTGTGTGATTCGGTTTAACCACCTGGAGTTTTAGCTATGTCGACTGCAGGGATAATTAAAGTCTCCGCTGCGTGCCCCGTCTTCGATGGAACTGAATATCCCTACTGGAAGAATAAGATGCGCATGCATCTTGAAGCCATTGACGTCGACCTATGGTATGTCATCGAGAACGGCGTTCCCAAGGCTGGAGAAGGTGTCACTGCTGCTGATGTCAAGAAATTTGTTCAACTGGACTCTACTGCCAAGAATATCATCTGTGGTCATCTGACCAAAGGACGGTATGGCCGTGTGAGTGCTTTAAAGACATCTAAGCTGGTCTGGGACTGGCGCTCCAAGGTCAATGAAGGCATCTCAACCCAGAGAGATCAGAGAATCAGTGTCCTTCGCAACCTCTTCAACCGCTTCAAGCGAAATGACAATGAGAATGTCCAGCACACATTTGACCGACTCACTGACATCACAAATGAGCTTCAAGCCCTCGGCGCCACTGAGATTACCAAACACGAAGTCGTTAAGACGCTGCTGAGATCACTTGATAGTTCGTTTGACATCCTGGCCTTGATGATTCAAGAACGTCCTGATTTCAAGACACTCGATCCGTCTGACATACTTGAGAGGCTCAACACACATGAGTTTTAGCTTTCGGAGAAAAGAGATATCTACGGTCCAAACTATGGGCGAACTCGTGCCTTGAAGGCAAAAGCTGTCTCCTCATCTGAAGAAGAATCTGACAGCAGTTCTGATAATCCTGAAGACATTGGAAGGGAACTTGCTATGCTTGTCAAGAAGTTTCAAAAATTCACCAAGAAGAAAGGCTTCAGAAAGTCTTCCCGATCAAGTTCAAGGAATGATGAAGCTCCTGCTCATGAATACAAGAAGAAAACATGTCACAAGTGCAAGAAACTTGGCCACTTCATCTCTGAGTGTCCACAGTGGGACAATGAGAACAAAAAGAAGAAGAAGAGCAAGGAATATGACTCTGACAACAAGAAGAAGAAGAAGAAATACTCAAAGTCTTCTTCCAAGTCTTCCTCAAAGTCTTCATCACACAAGAAGAGCTCATCTGGCAAGGCACGTGCGTTTGTTGGCAAGGAAATGGATTCAGAGGAGGAGTCTGCTTCTGAGGAGGCGGAGGTGGAGTCTGAGGAGGAATCCGACTCAGGCGTCGCAAGTCTGGCTACAGCATACGTTGCCAAGTCCATCTTCAACACTGAAGACAATGACTTCATCACCGACACCGATGCAAATGACAAGGACTACTCTGCTTCTACCTACTGCTTCATGGCACGCGGTGCCAAGGTAAACACATGCACTACTCACTATCAAACATCTAGCGACGATGACTCTGATTGTGGTTCAAAACCTAGCTACAAAACACTTGCTAAAATTGCAACTGAACAACAGAAAGCTATGGAACATATTCAAAAACTGTTAGACAGAAGCAATGATCTGTTAGGTGCTGAAATGACTCGATTTGAATCCTTAATTGAAGACATAAAAAATCTTCACGTTAAGTATCAGGAACTTGAAAGTCGTCATGAAACTCTCTCAACAACTCATGAAAAGCTTTCCTATGATTATCTTCAAAGGAAGCAAGATCTTGAGAAATTGAGAGCGGTTCATGAAGATCTTCAAACGGAAAACGAGTCACTTCGCGCCAAACAGATCAGTCCCACTCAGGAAGGATTTGAACCACCATGTCTTAAACGCATTGAGCGTGATAATGCTACTTCTGTTGCTGAATGTTCTACTGCTACTGCTGTTGCAATATCTTCAACTGTTGATGTGGTGACTAACCCCTCTGCTGAGGATACCACCGCTATTGCTGATGAGAATGCTAGGTTGAAGACATTGCTTGAAACAGGGATGTACAAAAGTCTTAAAGGGAATCAGACGCTATGTGATGTCCTGAAAAAGCAGATTCTGAACCGAAACCCTAGGAAAGAGGGTGTAGGGTTCGTAAGGAAAATGAATGTAGATGGCTCTTACTGGAAACCTGAGCAGTACCCCAAAACCATGTGGGTTGCTGCAAAGGAACCTTCAGCAGATCCATCCAATCTATCTGGATTCACTTGTGCTAACCCCATTATCATTGATGAATCCTTTGATGCAAACTATATACTGTTTAAGAATCAGAATGGTGAAGTGTTTGCTAGGTACATTGGCACTAACTGCAGGAATGGACTACCTATGAAGAAGATCTGGGTTCCGAAAAGGTGTCTGGAGAGTCTTCCTGTGAATGTCATCATGACACCTCATGTGAAGAAGACAAACCTCAGACCAAAGGCTTCATACGGTCCAAAGGCTTCATACAGACAGAGGACTCATCTGAGTCGCACTAACGCAAATGTTTTGCAGGGAAACCATACTCAGGCATATGAATATGAGAGCGGTTCATCAAACCGCCATGTTCATAAGACCAAGAACTATTCTGCTTATTCTTATGAGTACTATTGTCCACCTGCAAGACTGTTTGCTAAGGCTTCAAAGCCAAAATTCTCAGATACTGCACTTAGACTTATTGCTTCTAAGCCGCCCTTGATGTGCGTGGCTAAGAAAGCTTAACTCTCTTTTGCAGGGAAAGGTCTCCAGCAGAAAACCAAAATCGTCTGACGCTATTGCTAGGGACCTTAAACATCTTGTAGGGCGCAAGATCAAATGCCCAAATGGTCTTACTATGTACTTCCTACCTGAATCGCTTGCTGCTCTCCCTATTAGTCCTAACCTGGATCTAAGCTTTCATAACCCACTGGTTCATCAAATGTTTTTGCTTCACAATGCTCTTGGTGAAGCCTATCCCCCTAACTGCACTGTAGGGTACGACACCAGCGTCTTCAGAATGGATTATTGACAGTGGGTGTACAAATCACATGACTGGCAAAAGAAGTCTTCTTATGGACTCAACCTTACGTCCATCCGACAAGAGCCACATCACATTTGCTGACACTGGTAAAAGTAAGGTATTGGGTCTAGGTAGAGTTGCAATCTCAAGGGATCAACACATGGATAAAGTCATGCTTGTTGAATCCCTTGGCTTCAACTTAATGTCTGTCTCAATGCTTTGCGATTTGAACATGATCATAATGTTTGGAAAATATCATTGCCTTGTACTAATGGAATCTGACAAGTCTCTAGTGTTTGAAGGGTATCGAAAAGATGATTTGTACGTGGTAGATTTCTCAGCAGGGCCACAACTTGCAGTATGTCTTCTAGCAAAGACTTCAGAATGCTGGCTCTGGCATCGGAGGCTTGGACATGCTGGCATGAGGAACCTTCACACCCTTGCGAAGAAGAAGCATGTCATAGGCATCGAGGGCGTCAAGTTCAAGAAAGACCACTTATGCGGTGCCTGTGAAGCAGGGAAGATGACGAGGGCCAAACATCCCTCGAAGACAATCATGACCACTACTCGACCCTTCGAACTGCTTCACATGGATCTTTTCGGTCCCACTCATTACTCAACTCTAACTACTACTGCTTGCCTCTATGGCTTCGTTATTGTTGATGATTATTCTAGATATACTTGGGTGCACATAATCCTTTACAAGACTGAAGTGCAGGATGTCTTCAGATGCTTCGCCAATCGAGTTATGAACAATTTTGGCACCAAGATAAAGCACATCAGAAGTGACAATGGCACTGAATTCAAGAACACTGGCCTTGATACATATCTTGATACCTTGGGCATCACACATGAATTCTCAGCCCCGTACACGCCACAGCAGAATGGCGTCGTCGAACGCAAGAACAGAACACTAATTGAGATGGCCAGAACGATGCTAGATGAATATAAGACCCCAAGAAAATTCTGGCCCGAAGCCATTGATACTGCATGCCATACAATCAATCGTGTTTTCTTCACAAGCTACTGAACAAGACATCTTATGAGCTCCTTACTGGCAAGAAGCCAAATGTCAGTTACTTCAGAGTATTTGGCGCAAGGTGCTGGATCAAGGACCCACATCACACCTCAAATTTTGCACCAAAAGCACATGAGGGTTTTATGCTTGGATATGGAAAGGATTCGCACTCCTACAGAGTCTTCAATCTCTTTCATTACAAAGTGGTTGAAACAATGGATGTGCGGTTCGATGAGACCAACGGTTCACAAAGAGGGCAGCTGCCAAATGTGCTAGATGAAGTTCCATCCAGTGAATCAATCAAGCTAATGGGAACTGGAGAAATTATACCTTCTGAAGCTCATCCTGAAGAAGAACTTATCATTTCAGCACCTGATCAACATGAAGACAATGCTCAGCCTGAAGACATTCCTTCCAACAATGACAATGAATAGCAAGAGCAAAGTCTTCGCCCTGTACATCCTCGTGTTGCCAATGAAGTGCGGATTGAAAGAATAATTGATAGCATCAATGCACCTGGTCCACTCACTCGTTCAAGGGCAACTCAGCTAGCAAATTTCTGTGGGCACTTCGCGTTCGTCTCAATAACAGAACCCAAGAAAGTTGAAGAAGCCTTCATGGAACCTGAATGGATTCAAGCTATGCAAGAAGAGATTCAACAGTTTGAGCTGAATAATGTATGGGAACTGGTTAAGCGTCCTGATCCACGGAAGCACAATATAATAGGCACCAAATGGATATACCGCAACAAGCAAGATGAGCATGGTCAAGTTGTCAGAAACAAAGCTCGTCTCGTTGCTCAAGGATATACTCAAGTGGAAGGCATTGACTTCGATGAAACATTTGCTCCTGTGGCTAGACTTGAAGCCATACGCATACTGCTGGCCTATGCAAATCATCATAACATACTTCTATATCAAATGGATGTGAAGAGTGCCTTTCTCAATGGCAAGATTGAAGAAGAAGTGTATGTTGCACAACCGCCTGGCTTTGAAAATCCAAAACATCCTGACATGGTATACAAGCTCAACAAGGCACTGTATGGCCTCAAACAAGCCCCTCGGGCCTGGTATGACACACTCAAATACTTCCTGAAGAGCAAAGGCTTCATACCTGGTTCCCTAGATCCCACTCTTTTCACGAAGACATATGATGGTGAACTATTTGTGTGCCAAATATATGTGGATGACATTATCTTCGGCTGCACCAATCAGAAGTACAGTGAAGAGTTTAGATATATGATGCAAGAGCAATATCAGATGTCCATGATGGGGGAGCTGAAGTTCTTCCTCAGTCATCAAATACGACAACAACGCAATGGCATCTTCATATCTCAAGAGAAGTATCTCAAAGATTGCCTGAAGAAGTTCGGTATGCAAGACTGCAAAGGCTTCACAACACCAATGCCAGCCAAACATCATCTGGGTCCTGAAGACAATGGTAAAGAGTTCGATCAAAAGGTATACCGCTCCATGATTGGTTCTTTACTTTATCTATGTGCATCTAGGCCAGATATTATGCTTAGTGTTTGCATGTGTGCTCGATTTCAAACGGCACCAAAGGAGTCGCATCACTTAGCTGTGAAGCGAATTCTTCGATATTTGGCTCACACCCCAACTCTAGGATTATGGTATCCAAAGGGCTCAGAGTTTGATCTGGTTGGATTCTCGGATGCTGATTATGCTGGTGACAAAGTTGATCGCAAGTCTACATCAGGCACATGTCACTTCCTGGGACGATCACTTGTATGTTGGTCTTCAAAGAAGCAGAACTGTGTATATCTCTCCACTGCTGAATCTGAATACATTGCTGCTGGATCTTGCTGCGCTCAGCTTCTGTGGATGAAGCAAACACTCAAGGACTATGGCATTCATCTGAAGCAAGTGCCACTATACTGCGACAACGAAAGCGCCATCAAGATTGCCAACAACCCAGTTCAGCACTCGAAGACAAAGCACATTGAAATTCGTCATCACTTTCTCAGAGATCATGTTGTGAAGGAAGACATTGATATCATACACGTCAACACTGAAGAGCAATTGGCAGATATCTTCACCAAGCCCTTGGATGAGAAGAGGTTTTGCAAGTTACGGTGTGAGCTAAATATCCTGGAATCCTCAAATGTCCTGTGATCAGGCACACATCCTAACCCTTATGCATATTGATGACTTAGATGTGCAACACACGAAGTAAAGTATATCTTCAATCAATGAAGACATACATTCTAAGTGTGAATACATTAATGTGGAATTTGACTTCGGAACGCCACGATAATTGTGCGCCGTGTCTGGGTCTAATACTTCCTATACAGTGGGTAACGCCACCACCAAACGTTCTATTTTGAAGTGTTTCACTCATGGCATTACCTTGCAATGTCTTCACATTTGGTTTGTCTTCGATCTCAACATATATTCATGATTATCTTCACTATGTTGATTATATATATATATATATATATATATATATATATACTAGTGTTCTGTCCTCTACAGCATTCAGTTATAGCTATGTCTTCGTGTTGAATCTTTTGAACTAAGTGAATGTGATCGGACCCTAACCTCTCTATGCTTTCTATCTCAAACTCTATCTCCCCAAGTCATATGCATTCTATTGAAACTGTCGAATGTCTTCTCTGCGTCCTTGTCAGCAGAATATACAGAGACAACCATTAAGTCCGTTTTCAATGCTCATTCCTCCACATGAAATCCGGAGAAGTAGGAACGACCACCCGATAATCCAGGCGTGCGTGGGACATGGAACAAACCCCAAAATTCCGCATAATGGCCACGTGTTCCTCAGATGCGAATCGCCAGGGGCACCTGTGTAATAGCACAGTGCCGCCCCTGTACCTATAAATACACACTCACAGCGGTCATTATCTCTTCTTCCACCCTCGCACGAACCCTAGCGCCACCGCTAGCCCTCGACGACGCCGGCGACGAAGCGCTTCGCTGCCGCAACCTCTCCGATGACGTCTTCACGCCGACCGCGGACATCGTCCTCTCCGCCGTCGCCGTAGGTGTCCTCCGTTGCCAAGTTAGGGCACGGAAGATCGAACTGCTTGGCCTCATCTTACACTCCGTCTAGCAGTTCTTAGTGTGGTAAATAAAACTTCCTCTTTTTACAGCACCATTGATCCTATGGATTTGTCACTTTCTACCACAAGCAGTTTCTGTTCACACAAGCTAGATCTCTCTCATACTGCATCTCATAACATGCCTAGTATATTCACTTGTGCTTCACAAATTAGTTAGATTCCTCACTTGTACTGATCTGTGGATTCGTACAAATCTGGAACCAACTTCTTATCTGTGAGTGAATGTCTTCGCACGATGAGGTCAATGTCTTCTAAACTGATTTATCTTCAAAATCTTCTGAGAATGCATATGACCTCTTCCCCTTCCCTCGCACCTTAATGCTGTCACAGGTACATGTCCGTGGGAGAATCCTTTGGTTCTCATAGTCTGCATTCATTTGCAGAATTCTTACAGCATCACATAAATTCTCCCGAAGCTAGTTCCTGTTGGTCCAGCAAATGAAAACCTTTGAAGCCTTTGAACGTCTTGAAGCCTTTCAGGTTAAAGTTTATGGCTTCAGAGAAAGCAGCAAGGAAGGGTGGCAGAAAGCGTCGTGGTGATACCTCTAGAGATCTGCCAGATGAACTCTCAGAAATGTACAAGACAGATCCTGAAGAGGATTACAGTCAGCGCAAGACCCGAATCCAATGGATTCGAAGATATTGGGCAGAACTATGGTTCACATACAGATTTGTGACCCAGGAGTATGCTGAGAAAAACGCCATCAAGAGACCGTGGGGAGACATCCTATTCAAGAATCTTCTACCCAGGTCCAGAGATGAAGCCATTGCTCAAGGCTTCTATCCATGCATGGTCTGTGGACCACAGCTTGCTGATGCACACTCGTCGTCACTGCTATGGTGTCGTGACGACAATCTGTTCAAGCGCAACTTCCAGTTTGCTCAGAGCTCAGCGAAGCAGAACAAGAAGACTTTTGGGTTAGACTTCAACCCTGGTCCCTCATCTCCAAGGGCAGATGGCACACGACATGCAGAACCCAATGTCATCGGTCCTTTCGCCAACCTTGAAGGCCTCATCACCTACATCTTGGTTCAAGGGACTGCAGTGAATGAGCCTGCAGCTGACACTGAGTCTGATGACGCGCCTGCAGTGCCGAAGCGAAAGCAGTTGAAGAAGCCAAAAGCTTCAAAGCCGGCCCCTTCACCAAAAATCTTAAGGGCGAAGCCATTGGCAACTGCACCTCCTCAAGACAGTGTGCAGTATGAAAACTTATCACGCGTCTCCAAGCCCCAGAAGGCCAAGATGCCTCTGTCTCACACTGGCAAAGAGCTAACAGCTGCTGCCATTCTGCGCAATGACGACATTGATCTGTCAAGTGATGAAGATCTTGCAGATGACGCTCTTGAGTAACTCATCAAGAGCAAAGAAGAAGCAGAAATCTTCAATGATCTGCCTCTCTTTGATGTCACCATCATGCACAACTTCATTGACGAGTGGTTTGACACGCCAAACATCAGCTTTGAAGATCTGCAGCTACCCATTGGCCTCAGTGTCGCCTTCCAAGGCGCCATTGCTTCAGAACTTGCTATTGCCCAGCGCATTGTTGAACTGAAGCAGAAGATTGACTATGAAAAGGCTCAGTTCAAGAAGCATATGGCCAAGCTCAGCATGCAAGAAGTGAAGAACTTCAAGACAATGATGCACGAGCTCAAGGAAGCCTTTGTGAAGAAGCGTGCAGAAGCTCAGGGTTTGCGTGAGCGCATGAAGACTCTGGCTGACAGATGTGTGCAAGCCTATAATGAGGCTGAGAAGCGCAAGGCACTTGGGCGTCCTGGCATCGACCCCAGGATGGCCGCAAAGAAGAAGAAGAAGCCTGCTACGGCTGAACCTGATGCACCAAGGCAAGAAGCAGTTCCGATTGTCTTCCCAACTAGACTGACTGGCTCGAAGCCAAAAAGTCGGTCAACAGCTTCAGACCTCAAGAAGACAAGGACTGCTGAGGCTGAAGCCAGGAAGAGGAAACACTCTGAAGCCTCTCCTACTGCCCCCTCCAAGAAGAAGAGGAAGACCAAGAAAGCTCGGGCTGCTTCCACAGAGCCCTTGATAGTTGAACCCATTTCTATGGTCTATCCTGAAGCTGAACGACAACTGACAATTCATGAGCCTGCTTCCACAGAGGCTCATGAAGCTGAAGACATTCCAGCAGCTGATCCCATCGCTGCTGAAGACATTGGTCAACATGACAATGTAGAAGATGGTGCAGTCCTTCCTCAGCATGAAAACAGCGAACTCATCAGCATTGGTCGTCCACTGACGCCAATTGCACAGGATGCTTCATGGGCGGATCGCCCACAAGAGGAAGAAGACTATGAGGCCCAGCCCACTCCAACTCCACAGGCGTCGTCTGCGTTCCGCAGGCTTCGCAAAGGTCCAAGGCCTCAAGTCTCTGCTGAAGACATTCCGGCTGCATCAGCCGCAGAAGGAGTCCCACAAGATCCCACTCCCCTGTCCCACCAAGAAGCAGTTCTCCAGGAGAATGTGCTTGTGACTGACCCTCCAGCTAGTCAAGTGGAGGATGAAAATCGTGAGGCTGCCACAACCACCAATGAAGCTAATGTGGAGCCCTCCCCAGCAAAGGCATCAGAAGACAGCGAAGCCACTGATCCCGCCACTTCTGTTCCTGAGTCTGCTGCCGGTCCTCAATTCGACTATCATGTTGAGCACAGGCCTCAGGTCCAGAAGCCAATCCCAAGACTGCCAAGGTTTCCAGGTCCTGCATCAGCACCTGGCTCCTTCAACATCAATGGCTTCAGGGCAGACAACACGTTCTTCAATAGCTCCAGGAACCCCTACTCAAGGGAAAGGATGTCATCTGATCGATTCTGGAGCTATCCTCAGCGAAGCTATTACTCTTGCATTCTTTACAACCAAGGTCGCATCTTCCCACGCAAGCTCCTTGACGTTGAAGCTATAGCTGGTCTGCCCTGTCTGGAAGAAGCTTTAGATTGCTTCAAGGAAGTTGGATTGCTGCCGTTCATTACTGACGAAGAGCATTGGAATGAAGAGCTGCTGCTTCAATTCTATGCCACACTTCACATTAGAGGGTACAGCAGAGATCCGAAGAATTGGGGTCCTAGAGTGGATGACTGGCAATGTTCATCACGAAGCCAATGCATTTGACATCATTGAGCTCACTGGCTTGCCCACTCCTGGCGATCTCTTCGAGCAAGGCTGTCACCTGCATACTGAAGCTATTGAGAGCATCTTTCAGTGGCCAGAACCTGATATGAGTCAGATGCTCAGCATGATGAAGCCATTGCCCCAAGATGCTGCTTATCCCACAGAGTTCTTCGTTGAAGACCTTGAGTATCTGCCAAGAACCATCTATCACATCATTAGGTGAACTCTCTGGCCTATCAAAGGGCACTCTCTGAATGCCAAGCTTCAGGGTGCAATGAAGACTTTGGTCTTCTATATACTTCATGGCAAATGCTTCAATGCACATGACTTCTTCATATGCCAACTTGCTGCATCAGGCATTGATCTGTTTGGTTTGAAGTTCTACGCCCCTTGGGTCATGCGGCTGATCAAGCTACACTCCGCCATCTCGTATCAGCCCTCAGCCCGCAGCCATCGGATCTTCTTGCCTGACGTGGACATGTCTACTGAAGCCATATATTCTGAGCCTGCCAAGCAACCTCTAAGTCTTCAGAATGCAGAACATCAGAGTTTTACTCAGAACGTTGAAGGCGTTGAAGCAGTTTCTCGGGTGTATCCTTTGGCTGGCACTACATGTGCCCCACACCCTGCTTCCACTGAAGCCACCGACAGTGCCACTGCTCCAAGACCCAAGAAGCGCACTCGTGTTCTCAACGACCGAGAGCTTCTTGTGGCTCTACATCAGAAACAGGATAGGCATCATGACTGGCTGAAGCGTCAGATGAAAAGCCTCTTGGTGGATGTTAATCGCACTCGAAATCTTGCCACCAAGAATGCTTTCGTTCCCCATGAAACCTGTCGCCGCACATGGAAAGGGCTCACGATGATGTGTTCTGAAGCTGATCTTCAAGAGGATGGCTTCACTGAGAGATTCAAGTTTGACTCCACACCTCCTTGAAGTGCTGTGCTGCTAGGAACTCCATCCCTTGAAGACTCTGAGTTCTCTTCCTCTGCTGCCACAGTGACTGCCAGAATTATTGAGGAAGAAGACGATGCTACTTCACCGCCACCTCCTTCAGCACCTCTAAGCTCTTCTGCACCGCCAAACAACACCAACAACCCTGCTACTTCACCTACTCCTCATGGGAACGAATAGAGGCTCTATGTCTTCAAACCTTTTTGGTCATTACTGACAAAAGGGGGAGAAGCATATGAGATTGATAGTCTTCAAGCGGGTCCATATGGGCGGGTGCTTTAAATTTTGCTTCGTGCTTACAACTCTCGTTTTTGCTACATTTGGTTCTTATGAGTTGTAACACTTAAACTAGATGGTCGCCTGCTACTTATTTGCCACCTTGTTTTGCGAAGATAAATTCCGCATGTGCGACGATAAATTCCGCACTTAGCTCATTCTGCACACGTTCATTTTCCATTATGCATGTCATTATCTTCATATACTTTCACATGCATAGTGGATTGTCATCATAAGTTGAAGTGGATCTCCACAAGTACAACCTGCCATGTGCATTTGCATTCCAAAAGCAAATTAACTTATATGCACATCTTCAGGGGGAGCCCTTGCAACTTATGAAGACAATTCCTTATCCTTTACAATTTCACAGATTATATTCCCCGTTGAAAACTTCAACTAGTTTGTCATCAATCACCAAAAAGGGGGAGATTGTAAGTGCATCTAGTGCCACCCCTTGTTGGTTTTGGAGTATTGACGACAAACCTAGTTGAGGGACTAATGTGTTTGTGAGAATTGCAGGATAACACAGGTAGAAGTCCCTCATTGATTCGGTTTTACTACCAGAGATGACCCCTAAAACTGTATGAAGACATTGAAGTCAAAGGCGGTATATGAAGATATTCACATTGAAGACTATGACAAGAGAAGACACTATATGAAGCCTATGGAGCTCGAAGACTTAGATCTTTCGTAGTTCTTTTTCTTTTGTGTTGAGTCATAGGAACCACCATACTATTAAGTGGGGTCCAAGAGAACCAGTCAGAATGACTGAAGTGATGCCTAAACCAAAAACCTATGTATTCGAGTGAAGACTATGAGAGCGAATCTTGTCCAGAGTCGGACAAGTCAGCTTTGCTTGTAGCCCAAGTAAAGTTGCCGTGTGAGTTTGAAATCTGACCATTGGAACACGTGTCAGTTCCTTAGTGACCCAGGGTCATTTCGGACAAATCAGGTCGGGTTGCCAAGTGGCTATAAATAGCCCACCCCCTACAACCATAAATGGTTGGCTGCTCAGATTGAAAGTACGGCTTTTGTCATTTGAGAGCAACCCACCTCGAAGCCTTTGAGAGAGAATTCCTTGCGAGGATAAATCCCTAACCACCAGAGCCAGAGAGAATTGGGCATCACTTAAGTCTTCTTGTCTATGTGATCTGAAGACTTATTACACTTGAGGACTGTGCATCCTCCAGCCGGTTAGTCGTCGCGTTCTGAGCTTCCAAGAGACATTGTGAATTGCCGGTGAACAAAGTCTGTGAAGGTTTGGGAGTCTACCTTGAAGACTTACCAGAGTGGTTGGGCGAGGTCTATGTGACCTTAGCTCAAGGAGAATACGGTGAGGACTGGGTGTCCTGACCTGCGTGTTCAGGACTGGGTGTCCGGGACTGTGTGTCCTAAGGTTTAAATACCTAGCCGCTCTAACCAGGCGTACAATTGTCACAGCAACTGGAACTGGTCCAACAAATCATTGTCTTCAACGAGTCACTGGTTTCATCTTCACTTCCCTTTACTTACTGTTACTCCTTGTGAAGTCATTGTATGTTTGTACTATCATTTGTCTTCACTGAGTGACTGCATGTTCTGTTTGGCTTCACAATATCTTCCTACCTGATCCTTACTACCTAGCTGCTATTAGTCTTTGTGCTTTCACTTCATTGAATACTTGACTATGGTTTGCCTAGTGTAGTCTACCTTCCGCTGCATGGTAATAGGTTTAATTTTATCGTTTGTCTTCAAAACTTCTATGTTCTGAAGACTTTCATAAAAATCGCCTATTCACCCCCCTCTAGTCGATATAACGCACTTTCAAAGCTGCTCTGTATCCCATGCCCAGCTGACCAAGCTCCAGGTGCAGGGCTATCTTCCCCCTGCGGATCTAGTCCTCGTTCGGGCAGGATTAACATCCTTTACTGGCGAAGCCCTGGCAGAAAATTTCCCGAATCCTTCAGAAGGGGAGCGAGTGTGCTTCGTGTCTTTTCTTTTGATAGCCGCTGGATTCCCAATCCATCCTTTCCTTCGGGGTATCCTGGAGTACTACGGCCTCCAACTGCACAATCTCACACGGGGCTCCATTCTGCATATCGCAGGCTACATTGCTCTTTGCGAGCTGTTCCAGGGCTGCGAGGCCCATTTCGAGCTATGGAGGAAGCTCTTTTGCCTCGTCCCTCGCTCCCAAAAGGGATCCATATTTGAGGTGGGCGATGCCGAAGTATGGCACATATCCAGGACAGGATATCTGTCCGGCACTCCGAAGAAGGCATCCAAGGAGTGCCCCTCGAAGTGGTTTTATATTGAAGACGTTGTCCTCTCGGACCCAATCCGACGTGGCCTACCTGGATTTTCCCGAGGCCCGCTAAAGAAGCGCCACAGCTGGCGCCCATGGAGCCTCGAGGAGGAATATAGTGCGAAAGTTAAGAAGTTACTGGACAAGATAAAAGTACTCGCCCAGTCCGGACTGTCCATAATTGAAGTCATGGCGATCTCCATAACGCGCGGTGTCCAATTGCTCCAATCCACAGGACTCCCCATGTGGAACTACAACAGGGAGGATGATACATCCCACTACGGGCGCAAGGGTCCGGATAACTTCACCGCCTGGATGCCATGTTGGCCGATCTTTATAAAGGGGAGAAAGAGGAATTCACTCGCCTCAAGTGTCGAGATGGCTTTTCCATGTACAGCCCGCCTACCTGGGTAAGCTTTCAATCCAGCACCTCACTCAACCTTCTATCTGAGTCATAATTAATCAATCTTAACCCGACCATTTTCACCAGGAATGGAGGAAGGCCATTGCGGGGATCTACAGGCCCGCTTCGCAACCGGAGGACCATATTCGGGACCTGGATCCCGGATTCGAGGAGGACCAAGATGTATCCGTGGAGCTCAAGGAGGGGTCTTCTATCAGGCGAGCTACGATGGCACAAAAGTGGCCATCGAAGCCGATTACCCCGGCCTTCTTCCATCTTCCCATGTAAGTGCCCAGGGAGCATCTCCTCCAACAGAGCTTTCCCATTATGCCTTACTCACTGCACTTTTCTCGTGCTTTAAAGGGGCGGCGCTCGTCTCACCACGCCACATCGGGATCGTCCCTTAAGAAGGGGGCGCCGACACAAGGCGGGTCTTCGAAAAGAAAAGCGGACGGCGATGGTTCCAAGCCGCCACGTTCATCAAAAAGGTACGGTTTTCGATATGCCCTGCAGCAAGCATACCGGACTGTGACGTTATCTGTTGCACCGTATTTCAGGAAGAGCGTCCACCGGACTATATCCGGAGACCCTGTCGGACATATGTCCGCCAATCTGACCCTGGACCCTGCCTCTAGGGCTAGAGTCGATATGGGTGTAATGCCGGATTGTTCTCTCTCCGGTGATTCGGATAATGTGTCCGTCACCAATTCCGAAGTGGAGAGTTCCATGAACCATCGGCGCCGGGGGGCAGCTATGCGGGATCCCAATTTTACTGAAGAGGCGTTCAATGCCTTCAGCTCGGCAGATGCCTATATCCGAGCTGCTCGGGATGGGCTTGCTGGAGACACTTACCAGCTTTCGAAGGATATGCGGGTAAGATCATTTTGCGTGGATTTAATAGTCCTATACCAGTAGCCCCCGAGACTTGAAAACAATTGAAGCAACTGATTTTAAGGATTGATGTATGATCAGATACTCACGGAGAAGAACGACATGCTATCTCTGGAGCTGGAACAATGTTGGACCCAGCTAACTGTTGTTACCGCCGAACTGGAGAAGTCCAAGGAGGCGCCGACTGGTAATGTCTCCTGCTGTCCAGAAAATATAATCATGTTCCAGTCGTGTTTATGCAAATAAACATTGTTTGCGTGTGACAATGGCAAGATCGTCGGATTAGTTGGAAGAGAAACTAAAGGCCGTGCAGGCGGACAAAGAACATGCCGAAAGAAAAGAGGCTGCTGGTCAACGCGTACTGACACGGACCAGGGACGAAAAGAACAAGCTGTAGGATGCCAACACCTAGCTCGGCGAAGAGCTGAAAGACGTGCGAGCCCAACTGGCAGACGCCCTAAAGGAGAACAAAAAACTGAGAGGCGGCATATTCAGTATGCCTTTTAACCTACTGACATACTGTTTGCTGATGCGGATCCAAACAAGTTTATTTCTGTAGGTGTGTTGACTGGGCAGCTCGAAGAAGAGGTGTCCAGATTTCAAGGTGACCTACTACAAGAGCTGCCCAAAGTGCATGAGCGAGCGCAGAAGGCAATGAGAAGCATTGCTAAGGCTTTATGGCCAGCCGACTCTCCTCCAGGAAGTATGGAAGAGCTCGTGAATTTATTCAAGGGATCTCGGCGCCGCTTTGGGCTGTGGAAGATATCAGCATGCCGAGAAGGGGATCAGGAGGCATGGGCCATGGTAAAAACACGGTACACCGGACTTGATCCAAATCATATGGCGCGGGTCGGACCTCGAGGATCCGATGGACAAGAAATCCCGATCAGCCTGGTGTACGGCCAAGTGAAGGAGGCCGCCAAGTTTTCCCAACAAGATTGTAGACTGGACAACCTGTTAGAGGGTCTAGAAGAAGAAGAAGTTTTTGAGTCCAAGTAGCAATGTACTTTTAGCGAGAGACTTATCTCCAGCCGAATTTATAAAACGATTGTCATGGCAGACTTTCTGCTTTGACCTCCGAAAACCCTAGGTTTGGAGTGTTTTAGAATACTATACCGTAGGTAAACACCAGGGTATGTTCAGAAACCAGGCAGTTCAGTCATAGTTTCTTGAACAGACAAGTTGTATTCGGGGAGTTATGTTATACTACATTTGATTGTAAGAAACATCTTCCAGAGAGAATAGTTCCGTTAAGGGTCCCTTTCCCTGGGCTGGTATGCGGGTTTTTTTGCGCATATCGAAGTTGTGATGCTAAAAAAACACGGTACACTTTTATAGTCTGGGGTTTTGTATTGCCATGAGGGCAGTTCGTCTTTTGTTCACCGACCAATCATTTTCTTAAGAACGCTAGCTTTCAGCTTCACCCATCTGAGGTACATGTCCGGATAACCCGGCTGTCACAATCGCAGAGGTGCTCCCTTTATGCCCTAGCTGAACAAGTGGGAACGTAGGGCATAAGCACAGGAGCCAGGCAACCTAGCTTGGCAAAAACTTAAGTCATAAAGGTGCATATAATGGCGAAGAAAGGACATATATGGACAGATGACACATATATACGGTGAGCTTGATGCTCGAATAATAATAATAATAATAATAATAATAATAATAATAAGCTTCTTGTGAAAAGAAGCCCCCAGGTATTGTGGGGTATGTACATTTAAGGATGTATACCCCTCAAGTGTACGGTTTATCCGAACACGAGCTAGAAGTCGTATAGAAACGAGAGAGAAAAAGGAAAACGGTAAAAATGGAGAAGAGAGGGAATGAGAAAAAAAGGTATGTATGCGGACTTTAGGCGTAGAATCTTCGGAGCCTGGCAGCGTTCCATGGGTGTGGCTCCAAGCGATTGTCCAAAGCATTGCGAAGGCGATAGGCTCCTCCAGTGAGAACTTCATCTATAATGAAGGGACCCTCCCATTTGGGCTTGAGCTTGTCGTTTTTCTTCTCTGGTAGGCATAAAACGAGTTTGCCGACATTGTAAGTCTTTGCCCATACCTCTCTGCTTTGGTATCGCCGAGCCTGTTGTTGATAGAATGCGGAAAGGTCTTTTGCGACATCGCGCTCCTCCTCCAGGCCGTCCAAGTCGTCCTGCCGATCGAGCTCAGCTTCTCTCTCTTTATACATGCATACTCGAGGTGAGTCATGAATAATTTCACAAGGAAAGACTGCCTCCGCACCGTACACCATGAAAAAAGGTGTGTATCTGGTCATGCGATTGGGCGTGGTCCGCAACCCCCAGAGTACGGAGTCGAGCTCCTCAACCCAGTGTTTGTCTGATTCTTGCAGAGATCGCACTAGTCTGGGTTTAATGCCGCTCATTATCAAGCCGTTAGCCCGTTCGACCTGTCCATTTGTCTGAGGGTGGTATACAGAGGCATAATCGAGCTTGGTGCCCAAATTGGAGCACCAAGTTTTCACCTCATCGGCTGTAAAGTTAGAGCCGTTGTCAGAAATGATGATTTACGGGACACCGTAATGCTGTACTACGCCGGATATAAAGTCTATCACCGGTCCGGCTTCAACTGTTTTAACTGGCTTGGCTTCTATCCACTTGGTGAACTTATCGACCATAACCAACAAGTATTTCTTCTTATGGCTTCCCCCTTTAAGGGGTCTGGCCATATCGAGGACCGCAAAGGGCCAAGTAATGGGTGATACGTCTCCAACGTATCTATAATTTTTTATTGTTCCATGCTATTATATTATCAACCTTGGATGTTTTATATGCATTTATATGCTATTTTATATGATTTTTTGGGACTAACCTATTAACCTAGAGCCCAGTGCCAGTTTTTGTTTTTTCCTTGTTTTAGAGTATCACAGAAAAGAAAAATCAAACGGAGTCCAATTGACCTGAAACTTCACAGAACTTATTTTTGGAAGGAAAGCAACCCGGGAGACTTGGAGTCCACGTAAGGGAAGCAACGAGGAAGCCACGAGGCAGGGGGGCGCGCCCTCCACCCTCGTGGCTCCCCCGACGTACTTCTTCCGCCTATATATCTCCATATACCCTAAAATGATCGGGGATCACAATAGATCGGGAGTTCCTCCACCAGAAGCCTCCGTAGCCACCGAAAGCCAATGTAGACCCGTTCCGGCACCCTGCCGGAGGGGGAAATCCCTCTCCGGTGGCCATCTTCATCATCCCAGTGCTCTCCATGACGAGGAGGGAGTAGTTCTCCCTTGGGGCTGAGGGTATGTACCAGTAGCTATGTGTTTGATCTCTCTCTCTCTCGTGTTCTTGATTTGGCACGATCTTGATGTATCACGAGCTTTGCTATTATAGTTGGATCTTATGTTTCTTTTCCCCCTCTACTCTCTTGTAATATATTGAGTTTTCCCCTTTGAAGTTATCTTATCGGATTGAGTCTTTATAGATTTGAGAACACTTGATGTATGTCTTGTCGTGCGTATATGTGGTGACAATGGGATATCACGTGATTCACTTGATGTATGTTTTGGTGATCAACTTGCGGGTTCCGCCCATGAACCTATGCATAGGGGTTGGCACACGTTTTTGTCATGATTCTCCGGTAGAAACTTTGGGGCACTCTTTGAGGTTCTATGTGTTGGTTGAATAGATGAATCTGAGATTGTGTGATGCATATCGTATAATCATACCCACAGATACTTGAGGTGACATTAGGGTTTTGGTTGATTTGTGTCTTAAGGTGTTATTCTAGTACGAACTCTAGGGTTGTTTGTGACACTTATAGGAATAACCCAATGGATTGATTGGAAAGAATAACTTTGAGGTCGTTTCGTACCCTACCATAATCTCTTCATTCGTTCTCCGCTATTAGTGACTTTGGAGCGACTCTTTGTTGCATGTTGAGGGATAGTTATATGGTCCAATTATATTATTATTGTTGAGAGGACTTGCACTAGTGAAAGTATGAACCCTAGGCCTTGTTTCAACGCATTGCAATACCGTTTACGCTCACATTTATCATTAGTTACCTTGCTGTTTTGATATTTTCAGATTACAAAAATCATTATCTACTATCCATATACCACTTGTATCACCATCTCTTCGCCGAACTAGTGCACCTATACAATTTACCAATGTATTGGGTTTGTTGGGGACACAAGAGACTCTTTGTTATTTGGTTGCAGGGTTGCTTGAGAGAGACCATCTTCATCCTACGCCTCCTACAGATTGATAAACCTTAGGTCATCCACTTGAGGGAAATTTGCTACTGTCCTACAAACCTCTGCACTTGGAGGCCCAACAATGTCTACAAGAAGAAGGTTGTGTAGTAGACATCAAGCTCTTTTCTGGCGCCGTTGCCGGGGAGGTTAGCGCTTGAAGGTATATCTTTAGATCTTGCAATGCAATCTTTTTGTTTCTTGTTTTAGCACTAGTTTAGTTCATAAAAGAAAACTACCAAAAAAATGGAACTAAGGGTACCTCATATGCTTCATATTTTTAATATCTATCATGAAAATAAGGATTCCAATAATTGTGCTCAAGTGCTAGAATAAGAATGCATTAGAATGTTTGGCACTAAATATTTGAATGATGAGCATGATTGCAATGTTGTTAGTATGAATTCCTTGAATATCTATGATGCTAATGATATGCAAAGCCACAAGCTTGGGGAAGCTATGTTTGATGAAGATGATATTTTTCCCCAAGCTTTGATGAGCAAATTTACTATGATGAAAGCATGCCTCCTATCTATGATGATTATTATGATGACACGCATGCTTTAAAGAATAATGGTAACAATGAAACTTGTCATCTTGATTTCAGTTTTCAATCCCATGATAATTATTTCGTTGAGTTTGCTCCCACTACTATTGATGATAAGAGGCCCAAATATAATCTCCGTCGCACCGCGGAGGTTCGGCCGTGTGAATGGCCTTGTGATGATTTCTTGAGAGCAGCCGAGATTTATGATGATTTCTATAAGTTGGCTGAGAATGCAGGCCTCACCGCCTTCCTCCACGACCAACGCGAACAGTATCTCTTACTCACCAATATCTTTGTGTAAAACTTTCATTTCCATGCTAGGAGCTCACCACCTTCGGTGGAATTTTATTTATATGATGAGAATAAGGAGATGTCACTTCGTGACTTTTGTCGGATTTGTTTGATCCCCTTTGAGGGCAGTGTAGAGGAACCGCATCGCGACGATGTGGAAGGATTTATTAATACAATTGTTGTAGGGGAAACGAGGAAAGTTTCCGATGCAAAAATCGCTAGCATACATTTTCCTATTTTACGTTACTTTGCAATATTTGCTAGTAGATGCTTAATTGGTCGCGGAAACTGTGGCAACCTTAGTGCCCCCGATATTGTTATTTTGTGCCATGCCTTGTTCTGTGATGACACATTTAGTATGAGCGCTATTGTTGCAAAGCGGTTGAATCTTAACCGTACTAAGGGCCAACATGCTATTAAAATCGTTGTGATGTGGTATGATAGGGTGGTATCCTCTTTTGAACGATTCGAGTGGCTTGACTTGGCACATGTTCACGCATGTAGTTGAAACAAAATCAACATAGCCTCTACGATATTTATGTTCATGGTGTTGGGGAACGTAGCAGAATTTTAAAATTTTCTACACATCACCAAGATCAATCTATGGAGTCATCTAGAAACGAGGGAGAGAGGAGTGCATCTACATACCCTTGTAGATCACGAGCGGAAGCGTTCAACAGAACGGGGTTGATGGAGTCGTACTCATCGTGGTCCAAATCATCGAAGATCCTAGCGCTGAACGGACGGCACCTCCGCGTTCAACACACGTACGGAGCGAGGACGTCTCCCGCGCCTTGATCTAGCAAGGAGGAGGGAGAGGTTGAGGAAGAGGGCTCCAACAGCAGCACGACGACGTGGTGGTGGTGAAGCTGCAGTACTCCGACAGGGCTTCGCCAAGCTCTTACGGAGGAGGAGAGGTGTTGGGGAGGGGAGGGGCTGCGCCTTGGATGTTGTGAGCAGCCCTCCCCTTGCCCCTCTATTTATAGGGGAAGGAGGAAGGGGGCTGGCCCCCTCTAGATGAGATCTAGAGGGGGGGCGGCCAAGGGGAGGGGGCTTGCCCCCCAAGCAAGGGGGCGCCCCCTTTAGGGTTTCCCCCCCAACCCTAGGCGCATGGACCCAAGGGGGGGTGTGTGGCCAGCCCATGTAGGGCTGGTTCCCCTTTCCTCTACAACCCATTAGGCCCTCCGAGAGAGGTGGCCCCTCCCGGTGGACCCCCGGAACCCCTCTGGTGGCCCCGGTACAATACCGATATGCCCCGGAACCTTTCCGGTGACCGTATGACAACTTCCTACATATAAATCTTCACCTCCGGACCATTTCGGAACTCCTCGTGACGTCCGGGATCTCATCCAGGACTCCGAAAAACATTCAGTAATCACATACAAGTCTTCCTAACAAACCTAGCGTCACCGAACCTTAAGTGTGTAGACCCTACGGGTTCGGGAGACATGCAGACATGACCGAGACGACTCTCCGGTCAATAACCAACAACAGGATATGGATACCCATGTTGGCTCCCACATGCTCTACGATGATCTCATCGGATGAACCACGATGTCGAGTATTTAATCAATCCGTATACAATTCCCTTTGTCAATCGGTACGTTACTTGCCCGCGACTCGATCGTCGGTATCCCAATACCTTGTTCAGTCTCGTTACCGGCAAGTCACTTTACTCGTACCGTAATGCATGATCCCATGATCAACCACTTGATCACATTGAGCTCATTATGATGATGCATTACCGAGTGGGCCCAGAGATACCTCTCCGTCATACGGAGTGACAAATCCCAGTCTCGATTCGTGCCAACCCAACAGACACTTTTGAAGATACCTGTAATGTACCTTTATAGTCACCCAGTTACGTTGTGACGTTTGGCACACCCAAGGCACTCCTACGGTATCCGGGAGTTGCACAATCTCATGGTCTAAGGAAATGATACTTGACATTCAGAAAAGCTACAGCAAACGAACTACACGATCTTTGAGCTATGCTTAGGATTGGGTCTTGTTTGTCCATCACATCATTCTCCTAATGATGTGATCCCGTTATCAATGACATCCAATGTCCATAGTCAGGAAACCATGACTATCTTTTGATCAACGAGCTAGTCAACTAGAGGCTCACTAGGGATGTGGTCTATGTATTCACACATATATTACGATTTCCGGATAACACAATTATAGCATGAACAATAGACAATTATCATGAACAAAGAAATATAATATAATAATAACCATTTTATTATAGCCTCTAGGGCATATTTCCAACAGTCTCCCACTTGCACTAGAGTCAATATTCTAGTTACATTGTGATGAATCGAACACCCATGCAGTTCTGGTGTTGATCATGTTTTGCTCTAGGGAGAGGTTTAGTCAACGGATCTGCCACATTCAGGTCCGTATGTACTTTACAAATCTCTATGTCTCCATTTTGAACACTTTCACGAATGGAGTTGAAGCGACGCTTGATATGCCTGGTCTTCCTGAGAAACCTGGGCTCCTTGGCAAGGGCAATAGCTCCAGTATTGTCACAGAAGAGAGTCATCGGGCCCGACGCATTGGGTATGACTCCTAGGTCGGTAATGAACTCCTTCACCCAGACTGCTCCTTGTGCTGCCTCCGAGGCTGCCATGTACTCCCCTTCACATGTAGATCCCGCCACAACGCTTTGCTTGCAACTGCACCAGCTTACTGCCCCACCATTCAAAATATACACGTATCCGGTTTGTGACTTAGAGTCATCCAGATCTGTGTCGAAGCTAGCATCGACGTAACCCTTTACGACGAGGTCTTCGTCACCTCCATAAACGAGAAACATTTCCTTAGTCCTTTTCAGGTACTTTAGGATATTCTTGACCGCTGTCCAGTGTTCCATGCCGGGATTACTTTGGTACCTTCCTACCAAACTTACGGCAAGGTTTACATCAGGTCTGGTACACAGCATAGCATACATGATAGACCCTATGGCCGAGGCATAGGGGACGACACTTATCTTTTCTCTATCTTCTGCCGTGGTCGGGCATTGAGTCGTGCTCAATCTCGTACCTTGCAATATAGGCAAGAACCCCTTCTTTGACTGATCCATTTTGAACTTCTTCAATATCTTGTCAAGGTACGTACTCTGTGAAAGACCAATGAGGCGTCTCGATCTATCTCTATAGATCTTGATGCCTAATATATAAGTAGCTTCTCCAAGGTCCTTCATTGAAAAACACTTGTTCAAGTAGGCCTTTATGCTTTCCAAGAATTCTATATCATTTCCCATCAACAGTATGTCATCCACATACAATATGAGAAATGCTACAGAGCTCCCACTCACTTTCTTGTAAATGCAGGCTTCTCCATAAGTCTGCATAAACCCAAACGCTTTGATCATCCCATCAAAACGAATGTTCCAACTTCGAGATGCTTGCACCAGCCCATAAATCGAGCGTTGGAGCTTGCACACCTTGTCAGCATTCTTAGGATCGACAAAACCTTCTGGCTGCATCATATACAATTCTTCCTTAAGGAAACCATTAAGGAATGCCGTTTTGACGTCCATTTGCCATATCTCATAATCATAGAATGCAGCAATTGCTAACATGATTCGGACAGACTTCAGCTTCGCTACGGGTGAGAAAGTCTCATCGTAGTCAACCCCTTGAACTTGTCAATAACCCTTAGCGACAAGCCGAGCTTTATAGATGGTCACATTACCATCCGCGTCTGTCTTCTTCTTAAAGATCCATTTATTTTCTATGGCTCGCCGATCATCGGGCAAGTCAGTCAAAGTCCATACTTCGTTTTCATACATGGATCCTATCTCGGATTTCATGGCTTCCAGCCATTTGTCAGAATCTGGGCCCGCCATCGCTTCTTCATGGTTCGAAGGTTCACCGTTGTCTAACAACATGATTTCCAAGACAGGGTTGCCGTACCACTCTAGTGCGGAACGTGTCCTCGTGGACCTACGAAGTTCAGTAGTAACTTGATCTGAAGCTTCATGATCATCATCATTAACTTCCTCTCTAGTCGGTGCAGGCACCTCAGGAACATTTTCTTGAGCTGCGCCACTTACCGGTTCAAGAGGTAATACTTCATCAAGTTCTACTTTCCTCCCACTTATTTCTTTCGAGAGAAACTCTTTCTCTAGAAAGGACCCATTCTTGGCAGCAAAGATCTTGCCTTCGGATCTGAGGTAGAAGGTATACCCAACAGTTTCTTTAGGGTATCCTATGAAGACGCGTTTTCCGACTTGGGTTCGAGCTTTTCAGGTTGAAGTTTCTTGACATAAGCATCGCATCCCCAAAGTTTTAGAAACGACAGCTTAGGTTTCTTCCCAAACCATAATTCATACGGTGTCGTCTCAACGGATTTTGACGGAGCCCTATTTAAAGTGAATGCGGCAGTCTCTAAAGCATAGCCCCAAAATGACAACGGTAAATCGGTAAGAGACATCATAGATCGCACCATATCTAATAGAGTGCGATTACGATGTTCGGACACACCATTATGCTGAGGTGTTCCAGGCGGCGTGAGTTGTGAAACTATTCCACATTTTCTTAAGTGTGTGCCAAATTCGTGACTCAAGTATTCTCCCCGACGATCTGATTGCAAGAACTTGATTTTCCTGTCACGTTGATTCTCAACCTCACTCTGAAATTCCTTGAACTTTTCAAAGGTCTCAGACTTGTGTTTCATTAAGTAGACATACCCATATCTACTCAAGTCATCAGTGAGGGTGAGAACATAACGATAGCCACCGCGAGCCTCAACACTCATTGGACCACACACATCAGTATGTATGATTTCCAATAAGTTGGTTGCTCGCTCCATTGTTCTTGAGAACAGAGTCTTGGTCATTTTACCCATGAGGCATGGTTCGCACGTGTCAAATGATTCGTAATCAAGAGACTCTAAAAGTCCATCTACATGGAGCTTCTTCATGCGTTTGACACCTATGTGACCAAGGCGGCAGTGCCACAAGTATGTGGGACTATCATTATCAACCTTACATCTTTTGGTATTCACGCTATGAATATGTGTAGCATTACGCTCGAGATTCATTAAGAATAAACCATTCACCATCGGAGCATGACCATAAAACATATCTCTCATATAAATAGAACAACCATTATTCTCGGATTTAAATGAGTAGCCATCTCGAATTAAACGAGATCCTGATACAATGTTCATGCTCAAAGCTGGCACTAAATAACAATTATTGAGGTTTAAAACTAATCCCATAGGTAAATGTAGAGGTAGCGTGCCGACGGTGATCACATCGACCTTGGAACCATTCCCGACGCGCATCGTCACCTCGTCCTTCACCAGTCTCCGCTTATTCCGCAGCTCCTGCTTTGAGTTACAAATGTGAGCAACCGCACCGGTATCAAATACCCAAGAGCTACTACGAGTACAGGTAAGGTACACATCAATTACATGTATATCACATATACCTTTCGTGTTGCCGGCCTTCTTGTCCGCTAAGTATTTGGGGCAGTTCCGCTTCCAGTGACCACTTCCCTTGCAATAAAAACACCCAGTCTCGGGCTTGGGTCCATTCTTTGGCTTCTTCCCGGCAGCTTGCTTACCGGGCGCGGCAACTCCCTTGCCGTCCTTCTTGATGTTCTTCTTACCCTTGCCTTTCTTGAACTTAGTGGTTTTATTCACCATCAACACTTGATGTTCCTTTTTGACTTCTACCTCTGCTGATTTCAGCATTGAATATACCTCAAGAATGGTCTTTTCCATCCCCTGCATATTGAAGTTCATCACAAAGCTCTTGTAGCTCGGTGGAAGCGACTGAAGGATTCTGTCAATGACCGCGTCATCCGGGAGATTAACTCCCAGCTGAGTTAAGCGGTTATGCAACCCAGACATTTTGAGTATGTGCTCACTGACAGAACTATTTTCCTCCATCTTACAGCTGAAGAACTTGTCGGAGACTTCATATCTCTCGACCCGGGCATGAGCTTGAAAAACCATTTTCAGCTCTACGAACATCTCATATGCTCCGTGTCTTTCAAAACGCTTTTGGAGCCCCGGTTCTAAGCTGTAAAGCATGCCGCACTGAACGAGAGAGTAATCATCAGCACGTGACTGCCAAGCGTTCATAACGTCTTAGTTCTGTGGGACGGGTGCGTCACCTAGCGGTGCTTCTAGGACATAATCTTTCTTGGCAGCTATGAGGATGATCCTCAGGTTCCGGACCCAGTCCGTATAGTTGCTGCCATCGTCTTTCATCTTGGTTTTCTCTAGGAACGCGTTGAAGTTGAGGACAACGTGGGCCATTTGATCTACAAGACATATTGTAAAGATTTTAGACTAAGTTCATGATAATTAAGTTCATCTAATCAAATTATTCAATGAACTCCCACTCAGATAGACATCCCTCCAGTCATCTAAGTATAACATGATCTGATTTAACTAGGTCGTGTCCGATCATCACGTGAGACGGACTAGTCAACATCGGTGAACATCTTCATGTTGATCGTATCTTCTATACGACTCATGCTCGACCTTTCGGTCTTCTGTGTTCCGAGGCCATGTCTGTACATGCTAGGCTCGTCAAGTCAACCTAAGTGTATTGCGTGTGTAAATCTGGCTTACACCCGCTGTATTCGAACGTTAGAATCTATCACACCCGATCATCACGTGGTGCTTCGAAACAACGAACCTTCGCAACGGTGCACGGTTAGGGGGAACACTTTCTTGAAATTATTTCGAGGGATCATCTTATTTAAGCTACCATCGTTCTAAGCAAATAAGATGCAAAACATGATAAACATCACATGCAATCAAATAGTGACATGATATGGCCAATATCATTCGCTCCTTTTGATCTCCATCTTCGAGGCTCCATGATCATCGTTGTCACCGGCATGACACCATGATCTCCATCATCGTGTCTTCTTGAAGTTGTCACGTCATCTATTACTTCTACTACTATGGCTAACGCTTTAGCAATAAAGTAAAGTAATTACATGACGTTTATGTTGACATGCAGGTCATAAATAAATAAAGACAACTCCTATGGCTCCTGCCGGTTGTCATACTCATCGACATGCAAGTCGTGATTCCTATTACAAGAACATGATCATCTCATACATCACATATATCATTCATCACATCCTTTGGCCACATCACATCACAAAACACTTGCTGCAAAAACAAGTTAGACGTCCTCTAATTGTTGTTGCAAGTTTTTACGTGGCTGCTATAGGTTTCTAGCAAGAACGTTTCTTACCTACGCCAAAAACCACAACATGAATTGCCAATTTCTATTTACCCTTCATAAGGACCCTGTTCATCGAATCCGATCCGACTAAAGTGGGAGAGACAGACACCCGCCAGCCACCTTATGCAACTAGTGCATGTCAGTCGGTGGAACCGGTCTCACGTAAGCGTACGTGTAAGGTTGGTCCGGGCCGTTTCATCCCACAATACCGCTGAATCAAGATAAGACTAGTAACGGCAAGATAATTGACAATATCGATGCCCACAACTACTTTGTGTTCTACTCGTGCATAGTAACTACGCATAGACCTAGCTCTGATACCACTGTTGGGAAACGTAGCAGAATTTTAAAATTTTCTACGCATCACCAAGATCAATCTATGGAGTCATCTAGCAACGAGGGAGAGAGGAGTGCATCTACATACCCTTGTAGATCACGAGCGGAAGCGTTCAACAGAACGGGGTTGATGGAGTTGTACTCATCGTGATCCAAATCACCGAAGATCCTAGCGCCGAATGGACGGCACCTACGCGTTCAACACACGTACGGAGCGAGGACGTCTCCCGCCCCTTGATCCAGCAAGGAGGAGGGAGAGGTTGAGGAAGAGGGCTCCAACAGCAGCACGACGGCGTGGTGGTGGTGAAGCTGCGTCGTGGTGGTGGTGAAGCTGCAGTACTCCGGCAAGGCTTCGCCAAGCTCTTACGGAGGAGGAGAGGTGTTGGGGAGGGGAGGGGCTGCGCCTTGGATGTTGTGAGCAGCCCTCCCCTTGCCCCCCTATTTATAGGGGAAGGAGGAAGGGGGCCGGCCCCCTCTAGATGAGATCTAGAGGGGGGGCGGCCAAGGGGAGGGGGCTTGCCCCCCAAGCAAGGGGGCGCCCCCTTTAGGATTTCCCCCCAACCCTAGGCGCATGGACCCAAGGGGGGGGGGTGCGGCCAGCCCATGTAGGGCTGGTTCCCCTTTCCTCTACAGCCCATTAGGCCCTCCGAGAGAGGTGGCTCCTCCCGGTGGACCCCCGGAACCCCTCCGGTGGCCCCGGTACAATACCGATATGCCCCCGAACCTTTCCGGTGACCGTATGACAACTTCCTACATATAAATCTTCACCTCCAGACCATTCCGGAACTCCTTGTGATGTCCGGGATCTCATCCGGGACTCCGAACAACATTCGGTAATCACATACAAGTCTTCCTAACAACCCTAGCGTCACCGAACCTTAAGTGTGTAGACCCTACGGGTTCGGGAGACATGCAGACATGACCGAGACGACTCTCCGGTAAATAACCAACAGCGGGATCTGGATACCCATTTTGGCTCCCACATGCTCCACGATGATCTCATTGGATGAACCACGATGTCGAGGATTCAATCAATCCGTATACAATTCCCTTTGTCAATCGGTACGTTACTTGCCCGCGACTCGATCGTCGGTATCCCAATACCTTGTTCAGTCTCGTTACCGGCAAGTCACTTTACTCGTACCGTAATGCATGATCCCGTGATCAACCACTTGATCACATTGAGCTCATTATGATGATGCATTACCGAGTGGGCCGAGAGATATCTCTCCGTCATACGGAGTGACAAATCCCAGTCTCGATTCGTGCCAACCCAACAGACACTTTCGGAGATACCTTTAATGTACCTTTATAGTCACCTAGTTACATTGTGACGTTTGGCACACCCAAGGCACTCCTATGGTATCCGGGAGTTGCACAATCTCATGGTCTAAGGAAATGATACTTGACATTCAGAAAAGCTACAGCAAACGAACTACACGATCTTTGACCTATGCTTAGGATTGGGTCTTGTCCATCACATCATTCTCCTAATGATGTGATCCCGTTATCAATGACATCCAATGTCCATAATCAGGAAACCATGACTATTTTTTGATCAACAAGCTAGTCAACTAGAGGCTCACTAGGGACGTGTTGTGGTCTATGTATTCACACATGTATTACGATTTCCGGATAACACAATTATAGCATGAACAATAGACAATTATCATGAACAAATAAATATAATAATAACCACTTTATTATTGCCTCTACGGCATATTTCCAACACATGGTGCATTATATCCTACTCATGCTTGCATTTGGTGTTGATTAATTTTAATGCATGTTCATGACTGTTGTCGCTCTCTAGTTGGTCGCTTCCCAGTCTTTTTCTAGCCTTCACTTGTACTAAGAGGGAATACTGCTTGTGCATCCAACTCCATAAACCCCAAAGTTATTCCATATGAGTCCACCATACCTACCTATATACGGTATCTACCTGCCGTTCCAAGTAAATTTGTATGTGCCAAACTCTAAACCTTCAAATAAACATTCTGTTTTGTATGCTCGAATAGCTCATGTATCAACTAGGGTTGTCTGTATCTTCCATGCTTGGCGGGTTATTTTCAAGAGGAGTGGACTCCGCTCCTCACTCATGAGAAAGTGACTGGTCATCGGGATGCTCAGTCCCATGCTTTATGCAAATCAAATCAAAATAACTGCAAACAAAACTCCCCCGGGACTCTTGTTAGTTGGAGGCACTCGTTGTTTCGAGCAAGCCATGGATTGATGCTTGTTGGTGTAGGGGGAGTATAAACTTTACCATTTTGTTTGGGAACCGCCTATAATGTGTGTATCATTTAAGATATTGAGATCTCTCATTTGTTATGTTGGCAATGAAAGTATACCGCTCAAAATATTATTCATATCTCTTTCAAAACCGAGTTGTGGCACCTCTACAAATCCCTGCTTCCCTCTGCGAAGGGCCTATCTATTTACTTTTATGCCGAGTCATCATCCTCTTATTAAAAAGCACCAGTTAGAGAGCACCACTATCATTTGCATCCATTACTGTTAGTTTACATTGAGTATGACTTGACTGGATCTCTTTTACCATGAATTACAATGTCTAGTCAGTCCTTGATCTTTAAAGGTGCTCTGCATTTATGTTTTGCGGTCTTAGAAAGGGCTAGCGAGATACCATCTTCTTATATCATATCATGATTGTTTTGAGAAAGTGTTGTCATCCGAGATTTATTATTATTGCTCACTAGTTGATTATGACATTGATATGAGTAAACATGAGACCTAAATTTTATTGTGAATATGGTTAGTTCATAATCTTTGCTGAAAACATGAATGCTGGCTTGACATATTTACAACAACAAGAGCAAACAGAGTTTGTAAAAGTTCTTCTTTATCACTTTCAGTTTATCAACTGAATTGCTTGAGGACAAGCAAAGGTTTAAACTTGGGGGAGTTGATACGTCTCCGTCGTATCTACTTTTCCAAACACTTTTGCCCTTGTTTTGGACTCTAACTTGCATGATTTGAATGGAACTAACCCGGACTGACGTTGTTTTCAGCAGAATTGCCATGGTGTTATTTTTGTGCAGAAATAAAAGTTCTCGGAATGACTTGAAAATCAATGGAGAATTATTTTGGAATATATAAAAAATGCTGGAAGAAAGATCCACGTCAGGGGGGCCTCCCCCTGTCCACGAGGGTGGGGGCGCGCCCCCTGACGCTCCACCGACCTCAACCCCGACTCCATATATTCACTTTTGGGGAGGAAAAACCAAGGAGAAGGATTCATCATGTTTTACGATACGGAGCCACCGCCAAGCCCTAAACTCTCTCGGGAGGGCTGATCTGGAGTCCATTCGGGGCTCCGGAGAGGGGAATTCGTCGCCATCGTCATCATCAACCTTCCTCCATCACCAATTTCATGATGCTCACCGCCGTGCGTGAGTAATTCCATCGTAGGCTTGCTGGACAGTGATGGGTTGGATGAGATTTATCATGTAATCGAGTTAGTTTTGTTAGGGTTTGATCCCTAGTATCCACTATGTTCTGAGATTGATGTTGCTATGACTTTGCTATGCTTAATGCTTGTCACTAGGGCCCGAGTGCCATGATTTCAGATCTGAACCTATTATGTTTTCATTAATATATGAGAGTTCTTGATCCTATCTTGCAAGTCTATAGTCACCTACTATGTGTTATGATCCGGCAACCCCGAAGTGACAATAGTCGGGACCACTCCGGGTGATGACCGTAGTTTGAGGAGTTCGTGTATTCACTACGTGTTAATGCTTTGGTCTGGTACTCTATTAAAAGGATGCCTTAATATCCCTCAGTTTCCAATAGGACCCCGCTGCCACGGGAGGGTAGGACAAAAGATGTCATGCAAGTTCTTTCCATAAGCACGTATGACTATATTTGGAATACATGCCTACATTACATTGATGAACTGGAGCTAGTTCTGTGTCACCCTAGGTTATGACTGTTACATGATCGATCGCGTCCGGCATAATTCTCCATCACAGATCCATTGCCTACGAGCTTTCCGTATATTGTTCTTTGCTTATTTACTTTTCCGCTGCTACTGTTACAATCACTATAAAACACCAAAAATATTACTTTTGCTACCGTTACCTTTTACCACCGTTATCACTACTATCATATTACTTTGCTACTAAATACCTTGTTGCAGATATTAAGTTTCCAGGTGTGGTTGAACTGACAACTCAACTGCTAATACTTGAGAATATTCTTTGGCTCCCCGTGTGTCGAATCAATAAATTTGGGTTGGATACTCTACCCTCGAACTTTTGCGATCCCCTATACTTGTGGGTTATCAACACGGCATGATATCCATTGTTAAAAGGAGCCACCTGGAAGATTATCTCTTCAGACCTATAGTTTTCTAGTGTGCCGAATACCACATCCAGTTTAATTTTCCCCGAGCATCTTGCTTCCCTGCTGGGGATGATTCTCCTAAAGGATGTATTGCTCTACTCAATGCGACTCCTGTCCATTTGCATTTTATTGAGCGTGTCCTCATATAGGAGGTTCAATCCGCTGCCACCGTCCATTAGCACCTTAGTGAGCCGAAAACCGTCCACAATTGTGTTGAGGACCAGAGCGGCTGGGGCCCGGACTGAGCGGGATCTTGGTTCATGATGACCCACAAGTGTAGGGGGTCTATTGTATCCTTTTTGATAAGTAAGAGTGTCGAGCCCTACGAGGAGCAGAAGGAAATGATAAGCAGTTTTCAGCAAGGTATTTTCTGCAAGCACTGAAATTATCGGTAACAGATAGTTTTGTGATAAGATAATTTGTAACGGGTAACAAGTAATGAAAGTAAATAAGGTGCAGAAAGATGGCCCAGTGCTCGGGTACAGTCCTTACTTGGAAAAGCATCCCACTTATGATTAACCCCTATTGCAAGCATCCACAACTACAACAGAAGTATTAAGGTAAACCTAACCATAGCATGAAACATATGGATCCAAATCAGCCCCTTACGAAGCAACACATAAACTAGGGTTTAATCTTCTGTCACTCTAGCAACCCATCATCTACTTATTACTTCCCAATGCCCTCCTCTAGGCCCAAACAATGGTGAAGTGTCATGTAGTCGATGTTCACATGACACCACTAGAGGAAAGACAACATACATCTCATCAAAATATTGAACGAATACCAAATTCATGTAACTACTTATAGCAAGACTTCTCCCATGTCCTCAGGAACAAATGTAACTACTCACAAATCATATTCATGTTCATAATCAGAGGGGTATTAATACGCATAATGGATCTGAACATACGATCTTCCTCCAAGTAAACCAACTAGCATCAACTACAAGGAGTAATCAACACTACTAGCAACCCATAGGTACCAATCTGAGGCTTTGGGACAAAGACTGGATACAAGAGATGAACTAGGGTTTGAGATGAGATGGTGCTGGTGAAGATGTTGATGGATATTGACCCCCTCCCAGTGAGAGGATCGATGATGATGACGGTGGTGATGATTTCCCCCTCCCGGAGGGAAGTTTCCCCGACAGAACAGCTCCGCCGGAGCCCTAGATTGGTTCCGCCAAGGTTCCGCCTTGTGGCGACGGAGTTTCGTCCCGTGAGCTAGCTTATGATTTTTTCCTCGACGAAAGACTCCATATAGCCAAATATGGGCATCAGAGGGCCACCAGGGGGCCCATGAGGCGGGGGGCGCGCCCAGGGGGGAGGACGCGCCTCCCATCCCCGTGGACGGTGGGTGGCCCCCCTCTGGTACTTCTTTCACCCAATATGTTTTATATATTCTGAAACGTGCTCCCGTGAAGTTTCAGGACTTTTGGAGTTGTGCAGAATAGGTCTCTAATATTTGCTCCTTTTCCAGCCTAGAATTCCAGCTGCTGGCATTCCCCTCTTCATGTAGACCTTGTAAAATAAGAGAGAATAGGCATAAGTATTGTGATATAATGTGTAATAACAGCCCATAATGCAATAAATATTGATATAGAAGCATGATGCAAAATGGACGTATCAGTTCGTCATCAGCATTGAAAGTAATTGTCGTATCGTTCCAAGGGTTTATTGCTGCTACGTGGCAGACTTCGGCAAGGTCACAAAGCACCCATTTGCGCTGATTATTTGATGAGAAGGTCTAGAAGACTGTGAGTACTTCGGGGTCGTCGCGTTCCGAAGAGTACTTTTCTAGGGTAGTGTTGGTGAGGATACCCTCGCCGCTCTTGGCCACCTGCCGGAGTATCCAACATGCCCGTAGGGTGTGCGTTGGTTCAGTATTCGGCATCATGTGTATTTGACAGGGCCTATCGAGACATACTTCGAAGACGGTTCTATGTCTCGTAAAGGGCTTGATTTTCTTGTCTACGGGATGATGATCGGGTGCCCCGCGAGGGTGCATCCTTTTTCCCCGCCCGGGAGATGGCTTAAAGGCCTGAGGTTCCCAGCTGGCTGTCTGAGTTTTCCAGGCGCTTTCCATTGCGCAGTACTTCTGTACTAGGTGTGCCAAATCTGCAAAGTGCGGAATGTGACGGCGACTGAGGGCATTAAGGATTACCTCGTCCGTACATTTGTTGCGAAATATTGAGATTGCGTCATCGTCGCAAGTCTTTTATCTTGTTTTTAACGAGGAATCTAGCCTAAAAATGATGGACTGTCTCCCGAGGCTGCTGTCGCACATATTAGGTCGCATATGTCTAGAGGACCAGAGTTGCTTGGAGAATATTGCTTGTCGTGGGTGGGCGGGCTCGAATTCGCACCTCGAGCTGCTGCGGAATCCGGAGTTTGAAGAATTTCCAAGGTTACCAGTCCAGTCTTCGGAGTGACCGAGGAGTTCTCAGGCTCCACGTCCGATTTTGTGTTCGGAGGATGGGGAGTGTCCTCTCGAGGATGAGTACTCGGTTCTCCGGGTTCGGAAACCCGAACATAGTTGGTTCTCAATGTAGGAGAGGAGTTATTATCAGCCTGCTCCTCCACAACCGCTACCTGATGGATGATCGGGGGAGATTTAATTTCTCTCTGATCGGGTTTAAACCCGATCCGATCATAGTCAGTTGAGACCCCTAGGGCGGCGATGCGATCTAGCAGTTCGTTCAAATACGATAGGTCTGACGGATCCATCTTGTTGGAGTATCCGGGGCTGATTCGAAGAGGATTTTCAGCAACTTGGGGGGTTGCTTTTGGCTCAACGGCCAAACGAGCGCCCATGGTGAAGTCGCCGAGCCGGAGGGTTTGCCCTGAAACTAGGGCTCCTCCGAAAGTGATACTGTCCTTGATGACAAGGCGAGCCATCGGTCCTTATGCCGACGCTACAGAGGAACTCTCAATGAAAGCACCAATGTCAGTGTCAAAACCGGCAGATCTCTGGTAGGGGGTCCCGAGCTGTGCGTCTAAGGATCGAGGATAACAAGAGGCAAGGGACACGATGTTTACCCAGGTTCGGGCCCTCTTAATGGAGGTAATACCATACTTCCTGCTTGATTGACTTTGATGAGTATAGGGGTTACAAGAGTTGATCTACCTCAAGATCGTAATGGCTAAACCCTAGTTGTCTAGCATGTATGATTATGATTATCCCCTACAGACTAAACCCTTCAGTTTATATAGACACCGGAGGGGGCTAGGATTGTACAGAGTCGGTTTACAGAGAAAGGAATCTTCATATCCGCACGCCAAGCTTGCCTTCCACGCCAAGGAGAGTCCCATCCAGACACGGGAAAAGTCTTCCAGCTCGTACCTTCACGGCCCATCAGTCCGGCCCATGTCACATAGCCCGGACCTCCGAGGACCCCGTAATCTAGGACTCCCTCAGTAGGGCCGATGATGAATGGGGCAGGCGCGGGGGCCCGACGCGGTGGTGATGCGGGCTCCTCTTTCACGGAGCCGCGACGGCGGCCCGAGGACGAGCCAGCCTTGCGGTCATGCTTCCCCTTGCGGCCGGAGTTTCATAACCCCATGGCTGCGAGGCGGCCGGCCGGCGAGATCAAGGACGGGGAGAGGGAGAGCTAGGGTTTGGGGCGTGTCGGGTTTCAAGGGGCAGAGAGCCCTGGAGTGGGGAGTGTGAACGATGACCGGTCCATTGCTTCCCATTTAAGAAGGACGACGGCCTTTCGCTGGGCGGATGACAGATGAGGCCGACCGCGCGTGCGCATTAATGTTGGCTTGTGGGAGGTTGGTGGTCGTCTGACACGCGACTCCGAAGCGGATGAGCGATGCGTCCGTTTACCGACGCATGTTTCCGTTCGAAATGGGTCGGCCCGGACACAAAATGGACCAAATGGGTTCAGGCCGTCGCGCGCTGGGCCGTGGTGTCTGTCTGTTTTACTCCAAACGGACAGGGCCAGATGGAATGAGATCGCGCGATGGAGTTGGCCTAAGCTGCAGAGAACACAAAATGTCACTCCCTCGCAAGCTACTGCTGCAGGAAATATGCACACCCACTAGCCGTACGAAGAGTGTGCAAAACTTGACGACTCCCCGTACCGTACCGTAATGAGGATCCTCGCCAAAAAGCGACTGTCCTGTCACCACGGAGACACCGTAACGGAAATGACAAGTACAGCGCCATCCGTCCCACGGAGCGCCGCGCGGATCCGCGCGTTGGCATCGGATGCCGCGGCCGGGCCGCGGAAGCGAATCAGGCAGCGACGGGACGGACGACGTGCATGTGCAGCGACGCAGGCGAGGCAACAGGGCGGGGGCCGCGACAGCCGCGCCATGGCGCCAGGACGCGTGCTGGCGCCGAGCAGCGCGGCCAGAGATCCCTGTAGAACGGTACAACGGGCTGCCTTGTTCGTATCCGTACGTGATCCCTCACCGTCCCCGTCCCGTCCCGTTGTTCACGGATCGGTGCCTCGCCCCTACGTACTCGACAAACTACGGTTCAAACTTTTACCAGTACTGCTGCTATACGATGGTGCAGTAATTTGTTGACTGTAGCAGAAGATTTAATTCGCAAAGGGCAATTCGGTGTAAGCAAAAAGATGGCGCAGGGTGTCTGACCCCCTGCCTGGCCTCCTGCGGCGACCAACAGTGCGGGAGTAAAATCGATCCCTCCCTCGGACTTTCATTCTCTGCTCCAATTACGAATGCACGAACTCAGGCAAAAGGGTGGAGACGACAGACAGGAACGGAGTAATTTATCATGGAGAATGTAAGAAGCATTCACGACGAGTAGCTGCACAGCCTGCGCATGCACGCGCGCGCTCGATCCTGCTCTAGGCTGCGACGCGGGGCACGGGGAGCTGAGGGGCGTCGGATCTCGTGCCGCTGGCAACGCGCGCACTGTGTTCGCACGAGCCTCTTCCTCAAATTAAATTCCAACCCTACCGCGATAGTGTAGTGCTACGCTCGTGTAGAGTATGGCGAGTACGTACTCGACGTGCAGCGCCACCGCTCGCTCACTGATCACTATCCGCGCGTCGTCGGTGGCGGCCGGCCCCGGCAGTGGTGATGCGACGCGTGCGCGCAGTCAAGCTGTTGGAGGCCGGAACTGTTTGCGTAGACGTTTTCACGTCGGCTCCAGTGATGCCGCTCGCCGCTGGCCGCTTGGGGTTCTCGAAGATCTGTGGTTCACGCTGCATGGTTTCGTTCAAGTCTGCCCATGGCAGAACTTGCCACAACCTAGTTAAGAAGTTTCTACGTCCTGATTTGATCCGCCTGCTTGTCAACGCAAATTGAGTGGGTGCGTATGAGTTTTACTTCACGTGGCAAATTTGTGATTGCGAAGCTGCATTGCATACTCCCCACTTTGTGTTGTTTCTGACTCCGCAATGCCCAATGTTTTTTCCCACCAAAAAGAAGATTGAAGAGGGCCTGGATTGCAGCAGGTTGAGCTATGATGGGCCCTGTTTGTGATGGCTTCCAGCCTTTTTTGTGGACTTTTCCTTTTTCTTTGGAGAGAGAGAGAGAGCACATTTCGTTTTGTGAGCTCTGTGATCGGGAAAGGGCTTATTACTTTGTGTTCGTTGAGCCATTCGACGGAAAAAACGGAAAACCCCATTTGACGCTCTCTGCGTCAAATAGTCGACCATGCCACCGGGGCGCCATCAGCTGGGCCCACCCATCTCCCGCTGTATGCAGTTCCGGTTTTGGGAGCTTTCTAGAAGTTTCCTGTCCGTCTTTATCGGTTTTCGAATCTTCTAGCAGGTCCCTTAAGGGGTTTTTTAATTTTACTTTTTTTTTCTTTTTCTTTTTGTTTTTGTTTTACCTTTTCTTTTCCGTTTTATCTGTTTCGTCTTTGTTTTATTTTTTATTTCTCATTTTTTATTTCAAAATAAGTTCGAAAATATCAAATCTTTTTTTAATTTAAAAAACTTGTTTTTTCTAAAAATTTTGGAGTTTCAAAAAACTTTTCCCATTCAAATATTGTTCTCATTTTTTCATAAATTTTCACAAATTCAAAAAGTGTTCGCGCTTTACAAAAATGTTCGAGAATTCAAAAACTATTCCCATTTTCAAATTTTGTTCACAAAATTTAAAAATGTTTGTATTATAAGAAAATGTTCGCATTTTTTCATATAATTGCTAGCTTTTTAAAAAAAATGTTTGTGTTTTAAAAAATTGTCCAGAGATTCAAAAAATGTTTCTATTTTCAAATTTTGTTCACATACTCTAGAAATGTTCATGTTTTCAACTTTTGTTCAGCGTTTAAAAAATCTTTGGGTTTCCTACTTTATTCCCAATTTCAAAAAATATTCCCATTTTTTACAAAAATCACAAAATGAAAGAATGTTCAAATTTCTAAAATGTTCTTTCATTTTTTTTGCATATTTCGCATTTCAAAAAGTATTTACTTCCTCCAAAAAAATGTGTTTGAATTTTCAGCAGACGTTCGATCTAATAGTATTGCGTTATTAAATACCCGAGCTAGATATTGAACAACAACTCTCTTCAGCTGCGCTGGTGATCAACCCGCATGTAGTATGTCTGGTCTTGTGTTTGAACCTGACATAGCACATTATTTTTTGGGTTTTGCACATGCACCCCCGCTGCTGGGCTGGCCCAATTCGCTGCCTCTGTGTGCATCGGGCAGCTAGTCGCTGGAAAATGCGGCGTATTGATGTGTCCATCAAAAACTGTTTCCGCGGCAGTGGGCAACATACCGAGGAGTTGCGGTCTTCTCGTGGCTCATGCTTGTCCTGCGAGATATTTATAGTGGTAGAGTTGGTCAGCGTGGCGGCGACCACCCAACTCGTGCATTTTTTCTTCTATGGGTCTGCCTCCATCTCGGGGTTCTGGCTGCCTTCTCATTTGGTTCCTATGTGGCGACCTTCGGGGCATGGTTACTTCAACCACTCTCTTCTACGATGACGTAACCGGATGGATATCTAATTATAGCGCATAAATCCTGTTTTATTACCATAATTAGCGCATAACTAGCCATGCATGTCCCTTCTTTTCAGTGTTTATTCTCTTTAATTATTTTAGTGCTCACGTGCCCACAATTTGATTGGCACGTGTCCACAATTTCTTGTAATTATAGCCAACCAACATATTCTCTCTTTATTGGCACGTGTATGCTACCACCAGCAATAATTTATAGAGTCCCTCCTTCTGCTCATGAGTCCCGAGACAACTTCTTATTCTCACACTACCTCCTTATTTCCAGGCAACTTATAGACATCTTAAAATTGGTGTGATTTAGTATAAATCTGCAAGGTGGGATTGTTCCTATCATAATTGAAAGCTAGTTTTTTAAAAAACAATTGAAAGCTAGTTTTTTAAAAAACAATTGAAAGCTAGTTGAGTTGGTCTTGTTCATTGGCACAATAGGGAAGGTCCATAGTTCGATCCCTTTGCAGCCAAAAATTTGTGCTGCTCGTTCGTCTGGCATAAGAAAAAAATGCGTGGTACGCCCAATTCGATCGACCCATGGGACAAACGAAAAAAATCGGGAACTACGTGCGGAACGGACATAACAAAATCTATGAATATACTATTGCTCTTTTGGGGCTAGCTGCATGGGACCTACTATATAACGCTAGTTGCGTTAAATAGCACATGGGACACACAATAGCTCGCGTCTGGGCCAGCCCACTACCAGGCATTTAAGAACATATTGTTGCGTCAGATTCAATTTTTTTAATTTATGAAAAATATAAATTCCCGAATATTCTATGAAAATCGAACAATTTTCAAAATTATGATTTTTTTAATATACCATACATTTTTTTAAGAACATGAACAAAATTTAACACGGGGTCATTTTCTAAAATTCACAATTCCCTAAAAACATGTACCTTTTATAAAATAACAAATAATTATTTTTATTTGAGAATTTTTTTTGAAAAGAAGAACATGATTTCCACATTCAGAAAAAATGTAGAATTTTTTTTCAACATGGTCATTACTTTGAATTTGTGAACATTTCACTAAAACTAGAATATTTTGCAAAATCGAAACATTTCTTAAAATGGTAATTTTTTAAAAACAAATCTGAAAAATTTTGGATATACAAAATAAAATAAAATTAAACATTCTGCGTATTTTGAAGAAATTTTGGAATAAGAATCTTTTTACAGTTCTAAACACTATTGCAAACATAAAAAGAATTATGAAATTCTGAAAATTATTCTATTTTTTGAATAACATTTTTGGAAAGTTTGAATTTATGAAAAAGGAAAAAAATAAACTAAGAAAGAAAAATAGAATAAAGAAACAAGAGATAAAAGGTGGCAGGAAAATATAAAAAATAAAAATTAGAAAGCAGAACACTGAATAAATTAATAAACATGCAGGCCCAGTCTTGGGCGCCCTATGCTAAACTCTGACTATTTGTCGCGTCGTGTGGCAAATACGGGTGCCAGTGCTGCGTGGGCGGGTAAATCAATGGGTTGGCCTTGCTGAGCCACAACGTGCCCCACGTACGAAGTTCTGGAGTGTTGAAAAAACAGACGAACGCACTCGGATAGAAAATGTTCTAAAAAAACCTCAAATAGAAAAAAAAATCTTTTCAACAATGAACGGATGAAAAAATCAGAGAAACACGCCTTGCTTTATTTTTACGTATAGATAGATTATTAATTTCGTGTTTATTTTCTAATTCCTTTTTTTCCAGAAACTTAAAAAGCTGCATTTTCCAAAATTTCTCTTTTTAAAAAATACCATTCCTATTTTCAAATTTGGTTCGGAGATTCAAAATTATATAAAATTGCAAATATAGTTCATAATTCCAAAAAAATCTTGTTTTTCAAAATCTTGTTCATAAATTAAAGCCAAACTCGTGTATTAAAAAAATGTTCCTGCTTTTCAAATTGTTTGGGATTTTCAAATTGTTCTAGGTTCCAAAATTTGTTCTCAAAATTTAAAAAATGTTCACACCTTTAAGAAAAGTTTGAAATTTTAAAAATGGTTCAAGGTGTTAAAAAATCAACAGATTTTGAAACATTATCCGCCTTTAAAATAATGTTCAAATTTCCAAGTAATGTTTGAATTTTTTGAAAAAGAGTTTGGATCCGAGGCTTCCATCATTTCTTAAACTTCGACACTGCTCATTGTTCACGTATAATTAGTAGTTCGAGTAGCTTGCAGTGCACTTTCGACCAGAGAGGTCGACCACACATGAGGGCATTCCTTTTTGCAGTTTTTACATTGCACATAATTGGGCCGGCCTAGTCAAAGCAACATACGTGCGTCGTGAGCCTATGACACAAAATGAGTCAAATAGGAGCTCCCCCATTGGGCGTCCGCTTTGTTGGTCACTAAAGTGGCCTCTATGTGATGTCTCTCCCGCTGTCATTTCCTTTTGTTTTCTTCGAGAATGGGCACTTAAAAGGATCGATATGGTTGACTAGGTGAACAACCTATATGATGTTAATAACAACAACACAAGGAAGCAAGCCGGAGATACAAAACAAAACAAGCTTGCACAAAGTAAAGGTACGAGTTAACCATAAGTGGAGCCGGTGAAGATGAGGATGTGTTACCAAAGGTCCTTACCTTGGGGGAAGTACGTCTCCGTTGGAGCGGCGTCGAGGCACAATACTCCTTAAGAAGCCACTAGGGCCACCATATTCTTCTCACGCCCTCGCACAATGCAAGATGCCTTGATTGCACTAGTGGTGCCCTTGAAGGCGGCAACCGGGCCTTTACAAAGAAAGTTGGGGCTCTCTACACAACTTAATTGGAGGCTTGATGACCCACAAATATAGGGGATCAATTATAGCTTTTTTCGATAAGTAAGAGTGTCGAACCCAACGAGGAGCGGAAGGAAATAACAAGTGGTTTTCAACAAGATAATGTCTGCAAGTGCTGAAATTGTAAGTAGCAAAGTAGTTTGATAGCAAGATAATTTGTAACGAGCAAGTAACTATAGTAGCAACAAAAGTGTAGCAAGGTAGCCCAATTCTTTTGAGGCAAATGACATGCCAAACCGGTCTCTTATGATAAGCAAAGCGTTCTTGAGGGTACACGGGATTTTCATCTAGTCACTTTCATCATGTTGATTTAATTCGTGTTCAGTACTTTGCTAATTTGATATGTGGGCGGACCGGTGCTTAGGTGCTGTTCTTACTTGAACAACCTCCTACTTATGATTAACCCTCCCGCAAGCATCCGCAACTATGAGAAAGTATTAAGAACAAATTCTAACCATAGCATTAAACCTTTGGATCCAATCGGTCCCTTACGAAATAGCGTATAAACTGGGGTTTAAGTTTCCGTCACTCTCGCAACCCATCATCTAATTGCTACTCCATAATGCATTTCCTTAGGCCCAAATATGGTGAAGTGTCATGTAGTCGACGTTCACATAACACCACTAAGGTAATCACAACATACATACTATCAAAATATCGAACACATATCAAGTTCACATGATTACTTGCAACATGATTTCTCCCGTGACCTCAAGAACAAAAGTAACCACTCACAAATAATAATCATGCTAAAGATCAGAGGGGTATTAAATAGCATATTGGATCTGAACATATAATCTCCCACCAAATAAACCATATAGTAATCAACTAGAAGATGTAATCAACACTACTAGTCACCCACAAGTACCAATATATAGTTCCCGTAATATGATTGAACACAAGAGATGAATTAGGGTTTGAGATGAGATGGTGATGTGGAAGATGTTGATGGAGATTGCCCTCCCCAAGATAGGAGAGTTGTTGGTGATGATGATGATGATGATGATGATTCCCCCCCCCCCGGGAGGGAAGTTCCCCCGGCGGAATCGCTCCGCCGGAGGGCAAAAGTGCTCCTGCCCAAGTTCCGCCTCGAGAGGACAGCGCTCCGTCCCGAAAGTCCTCTCCTTACTTTTTCTACGTCAAAATGACTTATATACCAAAATATGGGCACCGGAGGTGGGCCTGGGTGGGCACAACCCACCTGGGCGCGCACAACCCAGGTGGGTTGTGCCCACCAGGTGGGCCCCCTCTGGTAGTTATTTGCTCCAAATATTCCTCAAATGATCCATAAAAAATCTCCGTGAAGTTTTAGCTTGTTTGGATTTGTGCAGAATAGGTGGCCTGACGTAGCTTTTCCAGGTCCAGATTTCCAGCTGCCGGAATTCTCCCTCTTTGTGTATACCTTCCATATTATGAGAGAAAATGCATTAGAATTACCCCAAAAAGCATTATTATGGATGAAAATATTATAAATAATAGTAAGAAAACATGATGCAAAATGGACGTATCAACCCCCCCAAGCTTAGACCTCGCTTGTCCTCAAGCGAAAACCGAAATCGAAAAACATGTCCACATGCTTTGAGAGAGAGGTGTCGATAAAAAGAAAATACGAACATAGAAGCATCATGTAGATTATTATAACAGCAACAAAATTCAACATAAGACTTTCATCATAGAAATTTTATCATATACTTCTCATGAATAAGTAACAATTCATCACACAATGAAAGTATAAAGCAAAAACTCTATTAGAAACTATTGGGGAGCGCAGTATTTCGAACATTTTCCTACGATGACGCAAGATCTATCTAGGAGACGCATAGCAACGAGAGGGGAGAGTGTGTCTACGTACCCTCGTAGACCGAAAGCAGAACCGTTTAGTAACGCACTTGATGTAGTCGAACGTCTTCGGGATCCAATCGATCCAAGTACCGAACGTACGACACCTCCGCCATCAGCACATGTTCAGCTCGGTGACGTCCCTCGAACTCTTGATCCAGCCGAGGCCGAGGAAGAGTTTCGTCAGCACGACAGTGTGGTGACGGTGATGATGAAGTTTACCGGCGCAGGGCTTCGCCTAAGCACTACAACGATATGACCGAGGTGTGTAACTATGGAGGGGGGCACCGCACACGGCTAAGAGAAACTTCGGTGTGCTTTTGGGGTGCCCCCTCCCACGTATATAAAGGGGGGAGGATAGGTGGCCGGCCCTAGAGGGGGGCGCGCCATGGGGGGAGTCCTACTTGGACTCCCGGTCCAAGTAGGATTCGTCCCCCCCCTTTCCTAGTCCAAGTAGGAGGGAAGGAGGAAAAGAAGAGAAGGAAAGAGGGGAGCGCCGCTCCCTCCCCTTGTCCAATTCGGACTGGGAAAGGGGGGCACGGGCCACCTCTGGCCGGCCCTCTCTCCTCTCCACTAAGGCCCATGATGGTCCATTAACTTCCCGAGGGGGGGTCCGGTAACCCCCGGTACTCCGAAACTTATCTGAAGCGACCCGAACCATTCCAGTGTCCGAATGTAGCCTTCCAATATATGAATATTTATGCCTAGACCATTTCGAGACTCCTCGTCATGTCCGTGAACTCATCCGGGACTCCGAACAAACTTTGGTTCATCAAAACACGAAACTCATAATACAAATCGGCATCGAACGTTAAGCGTGCAGATCCTACCGGTTCGAGAACTATGTAGACATGACCGAGACATATCTCCGGTAAATAACCAATAGCGGAACCTGGATGTTCATATTGGCTCCTACATATTCTACGAAGATCTTTATCGGTCAAACCGCATAACAACATACGTTGTTCCCTTTGTCATCGGTATGTTGCTTGCCCGAGATTCGATCGTCGGTAACATCATACGTAGTTCAATCTCGTCACTGGAAAGTCTGTTTACTCATTCCGGAATGCATCATCCTGTGACTAACTCATTAGTCACATTGCTTGCAAGCCTCATAGTGATGTGCATTACCGAGAGGGCCCAGAGATACCTCTCCGATACACGGAGTGATAAATCCTAATCTCGATCTATGCGAACTCAACAAACACCATCGGAGACACCTGTAGAGCATCTTTATAATCACCCAGTTACGTTCTGAATTTGATAGGACACAAGGTGTTCCTCCGGTATTCGGGAGTTGCATAATCTCATAGTCCGTGGAACATGTATAAGTCATGAAGAAAGCAATAGCAGAAAAACTAAACGATCATTATGCTAAGCTAACGGATGGGTCTTGTCCATCACATCATTTCTCTAATGATGTGATATCGTTCATAAAATGACAACACATGACTATGGTCAGGAAACTTAACCATCTTTGATTAACGAGCTAGTCAAGTAGAGGCATACTAGGGACACTCTGTTTGTCTATGTATTCACACATGTACTAAGTTTCCTGTTAATGCAATTCTAGCATGAATAATAAACATTTATCATGATATAAGGAAATATAAATAGCAACTTTATTATTGCCGCTAGGGCATATTTCCTCCAGTCTCCCACTTGCACTAGAGTCAATAATCTAGATTACATAGTAATGATTCTAATACCCATGGAGTCTTGGTGCTGATCATGTTTTGCTCGTGAGAGAGGCTTAGTCAATGGATCTGCAACATTCAGATCTGTATGTATCTTGCAAATCTCTATGTCTCCCTCCTTGACTTGATCACGGAAGGAATTGAAGCGTCTCTTGATGTGCTTGGTTATCCTGTGAAATCTGGATTCCTTTGCCAAGGCAATTGCACCAGTATTGTCACAAAAGATTTTCATTGGACCCGATGCACTAGGTATTACACCTAGATCGGATATGAACTCCTTCTTCCAGACTCCTTCATTTGCTGCTTCCAAGGCAGCTATGTACTCCGCTTCACACGTAGATCCTGCCACGACGCTCTGCTTGGAACTGCACCAACTGACAGCTCCACCATTCAATATAAATACGTATCTGGTTTGCGACTTAGAGTCATCTGGATCAGTGTCAAAGCTTGCATCGACGTAACCGTTTACGACGAGCTCTTTGTCACCTCCATAAATGAGAAACATATCCTTAGTCCTTTTTAGGTATTTTCAGGATGTTCTTGACCGATGTCCAGTGATCCACTCCTGGATTACTTTGGTACCTCTCTGCTAAACTAATAGCAAGGCACACATCAGGTCTGGTACACAACATTGCATACATGATAGAACCTATGGCTGAGGCATAGGGAATGGCTTTCATTTTCTCTCTATCTTCTACAGTGGTCGGGCATTGAGTCTAACTCAACTTCACACCTTGTAACACAGGCAAGAACCCTTTCTTTGATTGATCCATTTTGAACTTCTTCAAAACCTTATCAAGGTATGTGCTTTGTGAAAGTCCAATTAAGCGTCTTGATCTATCTCTATAGATCTTGATGCCCAATATATAAGCAGCTTCACCGAGGTCTTTCATTGAAAAATTCTTATTCAAGTATCCTTTTATGCCATTCAGAAATTCAGTATCATTTCCGACCAACAATATGTCATCCACATATAATACCAGAAATGCTACAGAGCTCCCACTCACTTTCTTGTAAATACATGCTTCTCCAAAAGTCTGTATAAAACCATATGCTTTGATCACACTATCAAAAGCATATATTCCTACTCCGAGAGGCTTGCACCAGTCCATAAATGGATCACTGGAGCTTGCACACTTTGTTAGCACCTTTTGGATCGACAAAACCTTCTGGTTGAATCATATACAACTCTTCTTTAATATATCCATTAAGGAATGTAGTTTTGACATCCATTTTCCCATAATCATAAAATGTGGCAATTGCTAACATGATTCGGACAGACTTAAGCATCTCTACGGGTGAGGTCTCATCGTAGTCAACTCCTTAAACTTGTCGAAAACCTTTCGCAACAAGTCGAGATTTGTAGAAAATAATATTACCGTCAACGTCAGTCTTCTTCTTAAAGATCCATTTATTCTATATTGCTTGCCGATCATCGGGCAAGTCAACCAAAGTCCATAATTTGTTCTCATACATGGATCCCATCTCAGATTTCATGGCCTCAAGCCATTTCGCGGAATCTGGGCTCATCATCGCTTCCTCATAGTTCGTAGGTTCGTCATGGTCAAGTAACATGACCTCCAGAACAAGATTACCATACCACTCCAGTGCGGATCTTACTCTAGTTGACCTATGAGGTTCGGCAGTAACCTGATCAGAAGTATCAAGATCATCATATTAGCTTCCTCACTAATTGGTGTAGGAATCACTGGAACTGATTTCTGTGATGAACTACTTTCCAATAAGGGAGAAGGTACACTTACCTCATCAAGTTCTACTTTCCTCCCACTCACTTCTTTCCAGAGAAACTCCTTCTCTAAAAAGGATCTATTCTTAGCAACGAATATCTTGCCTCCGGATCTGTGATAGAAGGTGTACCCAACAGTCTCCTTTGGGTATCCTATGAAGACACATTTCTCCGATTCGGGTTCAAGCTTATCAGGTTGAAGCTTTTTCACATAAGCATTGCAACCCCAAACTTTAAGAAACGACAACTTGGGTTTCTTGCCAAACCACAGTTCATATGGTGTCATCTCAACGGATTTCGATGGTGCCCTATTTAACGTGAATGCAGCCGTCTCTAAAGCATAACCCCAAAATGATAGCGGTAAATTATTAAGAGACATCATAGATCGCACCATATCTAATAAAGTGTGGTTACGACGTTCGGACACACCATTACGCTATGGTGTTCCAGGTGGCATGAGCTGCAAAACTATTCCACATTGTTTCAAATGAAGACCAAACTCATAACTCAAATATTCACCTCCATGTTCAGATCGTAGAAACTTTATTTTCTTGTTACGATGATTTTCCACTTCACTCTGAAATTCTTTGAACTATTCAAATGTTTCAGACTTATGTTTCATTAAGTAGATATACCCATATCTGCTCAAATCATCTGTGAAGGTCAGAAAATAACGATACCTGCCGCGAGCATCAACACTCATCGTGTTGGAAATATGCCCTAGAGGCAATAATAAAATGGTTATTATTATATTTCTTTGTTCATGATAATTGTCTATTGTTCATGCTATAATTGTGTTATCCGGAAATCGTAATACATGTGTGAATACATAGACCACAACACGTGCCTAGTGAGCCTCTAGTTGACTAGCTCGTTGATCAAAAGATAGTCATGGTTTCCTGACTATGGACATTGGATGTCATTGATAACGGGATCACATGATTAGGAGAATGATGTGATGGACAATACCCAATCCTAAGCATAGCTCAAAGATCGTGTAGTTCATTTGTTGTAGCTTTTCCGAATGTCAAGTGTCATTTCCTTAGACCATGAGATTGTGCAACTCCCGGATACCGTAGGAGTGCTTTGGGTGTGCCAAACGTCACAACGTAACTGGGTGACTATAAAGGTACACTACAGGTATCTCCGAAAGTGTCTGTTGGGTTGGCACGAATCGAGACTGGGATTTGTCACTCCGTATGGCGGAGAGGTATCTCTGGGCCCACTCAGTAATGCATCATCATAATGAGCTCAATGTGACCAAGTGGTTGATCACGGGATCATGCATTATGGTACGATTAAAGTGACTTGCCGGTAACGAGATTGAACGAGGTATTGGGATACCGACGATCGAGTCTCGGGCAAGTAACATACTGATTGACAAAGGGAATTATATACGGATTGATTGAATCCTCGACATCGTGGTTCATCCGATGAGATCATCGAGGAGCATGTGGGAGCCAACATGGGTATCCAGATCCCGCTGTTGGTTATTGACCGGAGAGTCGTCTTGGTCATGTCTGCGTGTCTCCCGAACCCCTAGGCTCTACACACTTAAGGTTCTGTGATGCTAGGGTTGTTGAGATATTAGTATACGGTAACCCGAAAGTTGTTCGGTGTCCCGGATGAGATCCCGGACGTCACAAGGAGTTCCGGAATGGTCCGGAGGTGAAGATTTATATATTGGAAGTCAAGTTTCGGCCATCGGGAAAGTTTCGGGGGTAATCGGTATTGTACCGGGACCACCGGAAGGGTCCCGGTGGTCCACTGGGTGGGGCCACCTATCCTGGAGGGCCCCATGGGCTGAAGTGGGAGGGGAACCAGCCCTTAGTGGGCTGGTGCGCCGCCCTTGGGCCTCTCCTGCGCCTAGGGTTGGAAACCCTAGGGGTAGGGGGGCGCCCCACTTGGCTTGGGGGGTAAGCCACCCCCTTGGCCGCCGCCCCCCCTTGGAGATTGGATCTCCTAGGGCCGGCGCCCCCCCTAGGGGTCCTATAAATAGGGGGAGGGGGGAGGGAGGGGAGCCGCACCCGAGCCCCTGGCCTCTCCCTCTCCCTCCCATGACACCTCTCCTTCTCGCAGTGCTCGACGAAGCCCTGCCGAGATAGCCGTAGTTTCCACCACCATGCCGTCATGCTGCTGGATCTCCATCAACCTCTCCTTCCCCCTTGCTGGATCAAGTTGGAGGAGACGTCTTCCCAACCGTACGTGTGTTGAACGCGGAGGTGCCGTCCGTTCGGCGCTAGGTCATCGGTGATTTGGATCACGACGAGTACGACTCCATCAACCCCGTTCTCTTGAACGCTTCCGCGCGCGATCTACAAGGGTATGTAGATGCACTCCCCTCTCCCTTGTTGCTAGATGACTCCATAGATTGATCTTGGTGATGCGTAGAAAATTTTAAAATTCTGCTACGTTCCCCAACACATCGGACCACATACATCAGTATGTATTATTTCCAATAAGTCTGTTGCTCGCTCCATTGTTCCGGAGAACGGAGTCTTAGTCATCTTGCCCATGAGGCATGGTTCGCAAGCATCAAGTAATTCATAATCAAGTGATTCCGAAAGCCCATCAGCATGGAGTTTCTTCATGCGCTTTACACCAATATGACCTAAACGGCAGTGCCACAAATAAGTTCCATTATCATTATTAAACTTGTATCTTTTGGCTTCAATACTATGAATATGTGTATCACTACTATCGAGATTCAACAAAAATAGACCACTCATCAAGGGTGCATGACCATAAAAGATATTATTCATATAAATAGAACAACCATTATTCTCTGATTTAAATGAATAACCGTCTCGAATCAAACAAGATCCATATATAATGTCCATGCTTAACGCTGGCACCAAATAACAATTATTCAGGTCTAAAACTAAACTGAAGGTAGATGTAGAGGTAGCGTGTTGACGGTGATCACATCGACTTTGGAACCATTTCCCACACGCATCGTCACCTCATCCTTAGCCAATCTTCGTTTAATCCATAGCCCCTGTTTCGACTTGCAAATATGAGCAACAGAACCGGTATCAAATACCCAGGTGTTACTACGAGCATAAGTAAGGTACACATCAATAACATGTATATCAAATATACCTTTCACTTTGTCATCCTTCTTATCCGCCAAATACTTGGGGCAGTTCCGCTTCCAGTGACCAGTCCCTTTGCAGTAGAAGCACCCAGTCTCAGGCTTAGGTCCAGACTTGGGCTTCTTCACTTGAGCAGCAACTTGTTTGCCGTTCTTCTTAAAGTTCCCCTTATTCTCTTTGCCCTTCTTCTTGAAACTAGTGGTCTTGTTAACCATCAACACTTGATGCTCCTTCTTGATTTCTACCTCTGCAGCCTTTAGCATCGCGAAGAGCTCGGGAATTGTCTTATCGATCCCTTGCATATTATAGTTCATCATGAAGCTTTTGTAGCTTGGTGGCTGTGATTGAAGAACTCTGTCAATGACACTATCATCAGGAAGATTAACTCCCAACTGAGTCAAGTGGTTGTGGTACCCAGACATTCTGAGTATTCTCCTCCATCTTGCAGCTATAGAACTTATTGGAGACTTCATATCTCTCGATCCGGGCATTTGCTTGAAATATTAACTTCAACTCCTGGAACATCTCATATGCTCCATGATGTTCAAAACGTCGTTGAAGTCCCGATTCTAAGTCGTAAAGCATGGCACACTCAACTATTGAGTAGTCATCAGCTTTGCTCTGCTAGACGTTCATAACATCTGGAGTTGCTCCTGCAGCGGGCTTTGCACCTAGCGGTGCTTCCAGGACGTAATTCTTCTATGCAGCAATGAGGATAATCGTCAAGTTTCGGACCCATCCATGTAGTTGCTACCATCATCTTTCAACTTAGCTTTCTCTAGGAACACATTAAAATTCAAAGGAACAGTAGCACGGGCCATTTATCTACAACAACATAGACATGCAAAATACTACCAGGTACTAAGTTCATGATAAATTAAAGTTCAATTAATCATATTACTTAACAACTCCCACTTAGATAGACATCCCTCTAGTCATCTAAATGATCACGTGATCCATATCAACTAAACCATGTCCGATCATCACGTGAGATGGAGAAGTTTTCAATGGTGAACATCACTATGTTGATCATATCTACTATATGATTCATGCTCGACCTTTCGGTCTCAGTGTTCCAAGGCCATATCTGCATATGCTAGGCTCGTTAAGTTTAACCTGAGTATTCTGCTTATGCAAAACTGGCTTGCACCCGTTATATGTGAACGTAGAGCTTATCACACCCGATCATCCGGTGGTGTCTCAACACGACGAACTATAGCAACGGTGCATACTCAGGGAGAACACTTGCACCTTGAAATTTAGTGAGAGATCATCTTATAACGCTACCACCTTACTAAGCAAAATAAGATGCATAAAAGATAAACATCGCATGCAATCAAAATAAGTGATATGATATGGCCATCATCATCTTGTGCCTTTGATCTCCATCTCCAAAGCACCGTCATGATCACCATCGTCACTGGCTTGACACCTTGATCTCCATCGTAGCATCATTGTCTTCTCGCCAACTATTGCTTCTACGACTATCGCTACCGCTTAGTGATAAAGTAAAGCAATTACATGGCGATTGCATTTCATACAATAAAGCGACAACCATATGGTTCCTGCCAGTTGCCGATAACTGTTACAAAACATGATCATTTCATACAACAATTTATATCATCATGTCTTGACCATATCACATCACCACATGCCCTACAAAAACAAGTTAGATGCCCTCTACTTTGTTGTTGCAAGTTTTATGTGGCTGCTACGGGCTTCTAGCAAGAACGTTCTTACCTACGCATCAAAACTACAACGATTTTTCGTCAAGTGTGCTGCTTTAACCTTCAACAAGGACCGGGCGTAGTCAAACTTGATTCAACTAAAGCTGGAGAAACAGACACCCGCTAGCCACCTGTCTGCGAAGCACGTCGGTAGAACCGGTCTCATGAACGCGGTCATGTAATGTCGGTCTAGGCCGCTTAATCCAACAATACCGCTGAATCAAAGTAAGACATTGTTGGTAAGCAGTATGACTATTATCGCCCACCACTCTTTGTGTTCTACTCGTGCATATAACATCTACGCATAGACCTGGCTCGGATGCCATTGTTGGGGAACGCAGTATTTCAAAAAAATTCCTACGATCACGCAAGATCTATCTAGGAGATGCATAGAAATGAGAGGGGAGAGTGTGTCTACATACCCTCGTAGACTGAAAGTGGAAGCGTTTAGTAACGCGGTAGATGTAGTCGAACGTCTTCGCGATCCAACTGATCCAAGTACGGAACGTACGACACCTCCGCGATCAGCACACGTTCAGCTCGGTGACGTCCCTCGAACTCTTGATCCAGCTGAGGACGAGGGAGAGTTTCGTTAGCACGACGGCGTGGTGACGGTGATGATGAAATTTACCGGCGCTGGGCTTTGCCTAAGCACTACAACGATATGACCGAGGTGTGTAACTGTGGAGTGGGGCACCGCACATGGCTAAGAGAAACTTTGGTGTGCCTTTGGGATGCCCCCCTCCCACATATATAAAGGGGGAGGAGAGGTGGCCAACCCTAGAGGGGGGCGCGCCATGGGGGGAGTCCTACTTGGACTCCCGGTCCAAGTAGGATTCGCCCCCCCCTTTCCTAGTCCAAGTAGGAGAAGAAAGGGAAGGCGGAAAAGAAGAGAAGGAAGGAGGGGGGCGCCGCCCCCTCCCCTTGTCCAATTTGTATTGGGAAAGGAGAGGTGCGCGCCACCTCTGGCCGGCCCTCTCTCTTCTCCACTAAGGCCCATGATGGCCCATTAACTTCGCGGGGAGGGGGGGTCGGTAACCCCCGGTACTCCAAAACTTATCCGAAATGACCCGAACCATTCCGATGTCCGAATGTATCCTTCCAATATATGTATATTTATGTCTCGACCATTTCGAGACTCCTTTTCATGTCTGTGATCTCATCCGGGACTCCGAACAAACTTCGGTTCATAAAAACACGAAACTCATAATACAAATCGTCATCAAACATTAAGCGTGCGGACCCTACGGGTTCGAGAACTATGTAGACATGACCGAGACATATCTCTGGTCAATAACCAATAGCATAACCTGGATGTTCATATTGGCTCCTACATATTCTATGAAGATCTTTATCGGTCAAACCGCATAACAACATACGTTGTTCCCTTTGCCATCGGTATGTTACTTGCCCGAGATTCGATCATCGGTATCATCATACCTAGTTCAATCTCATCACCGGCAAGTCTCTTTACTCATTCCGTAGTGCATAAGCCCGTGACTAACTCATTATTCACATTGCTTGCAAGGATCATAGTGATGTGCATTACCGAGAGGGCCCAGAGATACCTCTCCGATACATGGTGTGGCAAATCCTAATCTCGATCTATGTCAACTCAACAAGCACCATCGGAGACACCTATAGAGCATCTTTATAATCACCCAGTTACGTTGTGACGTTTGATAGCACACAAGGTGTTCCTTCGGTATTCGGGAGTTGCATAATCTCATAGTCTGAGGAACATGTATAAGTCATGAAGAAAGCAATAGCAGAAAAACTAAACGATCATTATGCTAAGCTAACGGATGGGTCTTGTCCATCACATCATTTCTCTAATGATGTGATCTCGTTCATCAAATGACAACACATGTCTATGGTCAGGAAACTTAAACATCTTTGATTAACGAGCTAGTCAAGTAGAGGCATACTAGGGACACTCTGTTTGTGTATGTATTCACACATGTACCAAGTTTCCGGTTAATAAAATTCTAGCATGAATAATAAAAAATTATCATGATATAAGGAAATATCAATAACAACTTTAGTATTGCCTCTTGGGCATATTTCCTTCAGAAACCAATAAACTATGTTCTCAGTCAACTTTGCAACTACAATTCATCATCTTTTTAGGTCACGTATCGGAGTCTTTAGGCAAGTCCACATACTCAACCATCATATAGTATTCCATGATTGCTAACACTCACCGCGTACACATGAGAAAAACGTTTCAACCGGACACATAGAAAGATAGGGGCTTATAGTTTCGCCTCCCAACATATTCACTGTTGGGGAACCTAGTAATTCAAAAAAAAACCTACGATCATGCAAGATCTAACTGGGAGATGCGTAGCAACGAGAGGGGAGAGTGTGTCCACGTACCCTCGTAGACCGAAAGCGGAAGCGTTATGTAACGCGGTTGATGTAGTCGAACGTCTTCAGAATCCAACCGATCCAAGTACCGAACGTATGGCACCTCCATGTTCAGCACACGTTCAGCACGATGACATCCCTCGAGCTATTGATCCAGTAGAGGGTCGAGGGAGAGTTCCGTTAGCATGACGGCATGGCAACGGTGTTGGTGATGTGATCCGTGTAGGGCTTCACCTAAGCACTACGACAATATGACCGAGGTGGTAAACTATGGTGGGGGGCACCGCACACGGCTAAGAGAAATCTTGGTGTGTCTTTGGGGTGCCCCGCGCCCCCGTATATAAAGAAGGGAGGAGGAGGTGGCCGGCCCAAGGGGGGCATGCCAAGGGGGAGTCCTACTTGGACTCTAGTCCAAGTAGGATTCGGCCCCCTCGTTCCAATTAATGGAAAGGGGAAAGGGGAAAGGGGGAGATGGAGAAGGAAAGGGGGGACGCACCCCCAACCCTAGTCCAATTCGGTTTGGGTTTGGGGGAGGGGGGCGCCCCACCTCTTGTGTCAGCCTCCCTCTCTCCACTATGTCCCAATAGGCCCATTAACTTTCCCGGGGGGTTCCGGTAGCCTCCTGGTACTCCGAAAAATCCCCGAACATTATCGGAACCATTCCGGTGTCCGTATATAAACTTACAATATATCATTATTTACCTCTCGACCATTTCAAGACTCCTCATCATGTCTGTGATCTCATCCGGGACTCCAAACAAACTTCGGTCACCAAAACACATAATTCATAATACAAATCGTCATCGAACGCTAAGCGTGCGGACCCTACGGGTTCGAGAACTATGTAGACATGACCTAGACACATCTCTAGTCAATAACCAATAGCGGAACTTGGATGCTCATATTGGCTCCTACATATTATACGAAGATCTTTATCGGTCAAACCGCATAACTACATACGTTATTCCCTTTGTCATCGGTATGTTACTTGCCCGAGATTCGATCATCGGTATCATCATACCTAGTTCAATATCGTTACCGGCAAGTCTCTTTACTTGTTACGTAATGCATCATCTCGTAACTAACTCATTAGTTACGTTGCTTGCAAGGCTTATAATGATGTGCATTATCGAGAGGGCCCAGAGATACCCCTTCGATACATGGAGTGACAAATCCTAATCTTGATCTATGCCAACTCAAAAAACACCATCGGAGACACCTGTAGAGCATCTTTATAATCACCCAGTTATGTTGTGACCTTTGATAGCACACAAGGTGTTCCTCCGGTATTCGGGAGTTGCATAATCTCATAGTCAGAGGAATATGTATGAGTAATGAAGAAAGCAATAGCAATAAAACTAGACGATCATAATGCTAAGCTAACGGATGGGTCTTGTCCATCACATCATTCTCTAATGATGTGATCTCGTTCATCAAATGACAACACATGTCTATGATCAGGAAACTTAACCATATTTGATTAACGAGCTAGTCAAGTAGAGGCATACTAGGGACACTCTATTTTTCTATGTATTCACACATGTACTAAGTTTCCGGTTAATACAATTCTAGCATGAATAATAAACAATTATCATGATATAAGGAAATATAAATAACATATTTATTATTGTCTCTAGGGCATATTTCCTTCAGTCTCCCACTTGCACTAGAGTCAACAATCTAGTTCACATCGTCATGTGATTCAACACTCTATAGTTCACATCGCGATGTGACCAATACCCAAAGGGTTTACTAGAGTCAATAATCTAGTTCACATCGTCATGTGCTTAACACCCAAAGAGTACTAAGGCGTGACCATGTTTTGCTTGTGAGAGAAGTTTAGTCAACGGGTCTGCCACATTCAGATCTGTATGTATTTTGCAAATTTCTATGTCTACAATGCTCTGCACGGAGCTACTCTAGCTAATTGCTCCCACTTTTAATATGTATCCAGATCGAGACTTAGAGTCATCCGGATCAGTGTCAAAGCTTGCATCGACGTAACCCTTTACGACGAACTTTTTGTCACCTCCATAACCGAGAAACATATCCTTATTCCACTAAGGATAATTTTGACCATTGTCTAGTGATCCACTCCTGGATTACTTTGTTACCTCCCTACTAAACTTATAACAAGGCACACATCAGGTCTGATACACAGCATTGCATACATGATAGAACCTATGGATGAGGCATAGAGAATGACTTTCATTTTCTCTCTATCTTCTGCAGTGGTCGGGCATTGAGTTGGACTCAATTTCACACCTTGTAACACAGGCAAGAACCCTTTCTTTGACTGATCCATTTTGAACTTCTTCAAAACTTTATCAAGGTATGTGCTTTGTGAAAGTCCAATTAAGCGTCTTGATCTATTTCTATAGATCTTGATGCCCAATATATAAGCTGCTTCACCGAGGTCGTTCATTGAAAAATTCTTATTTAATTATCCTTTTATGCTATCCAGAAATTCTGTATTATTTCCAATCAACAATATGTCATCCACATATAATATTAGAAATGCTACAGAGCTCCCACTCACTTTCTTGTAAATACAGGCTTCTCCAAAAGTCTGTACAAAACCATATGCTTTGATCACACTATCAAAGCGTATATTCCCACTCCGAGAGGCTTGCACCAGTCCATAAATGGATCACTGGAGCTTGCACACTTTGTTAACACCTTTAGGATCGACAAAACCTTCTGGTTGCATCATATACAACAATTCTTTAAGATATCCATTAAGGAATGCAGTTTTGACATCCATTTGCCAAATTTCATAATCATAAAATGCAGCAATTGCTAACATGATTCGGACAAACTTAAGCATCGCTACGGGTGAGAAGGTCTGATCGTAGTCAACTCCTTGAACTTGTCGAAAACCTTTCGCGACAAGTCGAGCTTTGTAGACAGTAACATTACCATCTGCGTCAGTCTTCTTCTTGAAGATCCATTTATTGTCTATTGCTTGCCGATCATCGGGCAAGTCAACCAAAGTCCACACTTTGTTCTCATACATGGACCCCATCTCAGATTTCATGGCCTCAAGCCATTTCATGGAATCTGGGCTCATCATCGCTTCCTCATAGTTCGTAGGATTGTCATGGTCAAGTAACATGACCTCCAGAACAGGATTACCGTACCACTCTGGTGTGGATCGTACTCTGGTTGACCTACGAGGTTCGGTAGTAACTTGGTCTGAAGTTTCATGATAATCATCATTAGCTTCATCACTAATTGGTGTAGGAACCAATGGAATTGATTTTTGTGATGAACTACTTTCCAATAAGGGAGAAGGTACAATTACCTCACCAAGTTCTACTTTCCTCCCACTCATTTCTTTCGAGAGAAACTCCTTCTCTAGAAAGGATCCATTCTTAGCAACGAATATCTTGCCTTCAGATCTGTGATAGAAGGTGTACCCAATAGTCTCCTTTGGGTATCCTATGAAGACACATTTCTCCGATTTGGGTTCAAGCTTATCAGGTTGAAGCATTTTCACATAAGCATCGCAGCCCCAAACTTTAAGAAACGACAACTTAGGTTTCTTGCCAAACCACAATTCATATGGTGTCGTCTCAACGGATTTACATGGTGCCCAATTTAACGTGAATGCAACCGTCTCAAAAGCATAATCTCAAAACAATAGCGGTAAATCGGTAAGAGATATCATAGATCACACCATATATATAAAGTAAAGTACGGTTACGACGTTCGGACACACCATTACGCTGTGGTGTTCCAGGTGGCGTGAGTTGCAAAACTATTCCACATTGTTTCAAATAAAGACCAAACTCATAACCCAAATATTCACCTCCACGATCAGATTGTAGAAACTTTATTTTCTTGTTACGATGATTTTCCACTTCACTATGAAATTCTTTGAACTTTTCAAATGTTTCAGACTTATGTTTCATTAAGTAGATATACCCATATCTGCTCAAATCATCTGTGAAGGTCAAAAAATAACGATACCCGCTGCGAGCCTCAACACTCATCGGACCGCATACATCAGTATCTATTATTTCCAATAAGTCAGTTGCTCACTCCAATGTTCCGGAGAACGGAGTTTTAGTCATCTTGCCCATGAGGCATGGTTTGCAAGCATCAAGTGATTCATAATCAGGTGATTCCAAAAGCCCATCGGTATGGAGTTTCTTCATGCACTTTACACTAATATGACCTAAATGGCAGTGCCACAAATAAGTTGCACTATCATTATTAACTTTGCATCTTTTGGCTTCAATATTATGAATATCTGTATCACTACAATCGAGATTCAACAAAAATAGACCACTCATCAAGGGTGCATGACCATAAAAGATATTACTCATATAAATAGAACAACCATTATTCTCTGATTTAAATGAATAACCGTCTCGCATTAAACAAGATCCAAATATAATGTTCATGCTCAACGCTGGCACCAAATAACAATTATTTAGGTCTAAAGCTAATCCCGATAGTAGAGGTAGAGGTAGCGTGCCGACGGCGATCACATTGACTTTGGAACCATTTCCCACGCGCATCGTCACCTCGTCCTTAGCCAATCTTTGTTTAATCTGTAGCCCCTGTTTCGAGTTGCAAATATGAGCAAGCGAACCAATATCAAATACCGAGGCGCTACTACGAGCATTAGTAAGGTACACATCAATAACATGTATATCAAATATACCTTTCACTTTGCCATTCTTCTTATCTAGAAAATACTTGGGGCAGTTCCGCTTCCAGTGACCAGTCCCTTTATAGTAGAAGCACTTAGTTTCAGGCTTAGGTCCAGACTTGGGTTTCTTCCCTTGAGTAGCAACTGGCTTGTGATATGTCTCCAACGTATCTACTTTTCCTAACGCTTTTCCTCTTGTTTTCGACTCTAATTTGCATGATTTGAATGAAACTAACTCCGGACTGACACTGTTTTCAGCAGAACTACCATGGTGTTGTTTTTGTGCAGAAATAAAAGTTCTCGGAATGGAACGAAACTTTGCAAGGATTTTTTATATCAACAATAAGAATTTCTGGAGCCAAGACCTACCAGAGAGGGGCACCTCGGTGGGCACAACCCACCAGGGCGCGCCCAGGTGGGTTGTCCCCACCTGGTGGCCCCGCCGGCCCTGATTCCAACGCTATAAAATCCTATTTTCGGAGGAAAAAATCAGGGAGAAAGAATTATCACGATCCACGAGACGGAGCCGCCGCCAAGCCCTGTTCTTCCTCGGGAGGGAAGATCTGGAGTCCATTTGGGGCTCCCAAGAGGGGGTCTTCATTCTTCGTCATCACCAACCCTTCTCCATCACCAATTCCATGATGCTCCCCACCGGGAGTGAGTAATTCCCTCATAGGCTCGCTGGTCGGTGAGGAGTTGGATGAGATTCATCATGTAATCGAGTTAGTTTTGTTAGGGCTTGATCCCTAGTATCCATTATGTTCTTAGATTGATGTTGCTATGACTTTGCCATGCTTAATGCTTGTCACTTTGGGCCCGGGTGCCATGATTTCAGATCTGAACCGTTTATGTTATCATCATTATATCCATGTTCTAGATCCTATCTTGCAAGTTATAGTCACCTACTATGTGTTATGATCCGATAACCCCGGAGTGACAATAACCGGGACTTCTTCCAGTGATTACCATAGTTTGAGGAGTTCATGTATTCACTATGTGTTAATGCTTTATACCGATTCTCTATTAAAAGGAGGCCTTAATATCCCTTAGTTTCCAATATGGACCCCGCTGCCACGGGAGTGTAGGACAAAAGAGGTCATGCAAGTTCTTTTAATAAAGCATGTATGACTATTTATGGAATACATGCCTACATTATATCGATGAACTGGAGCTAGTACCTAATAGCCCTAGGTTATAACTGTCACATGATGAATATCATCCAACAAGTCACCGATCCAATGCCTACAGATTTATCTTATATTGTCTCTGCTAAGTTACTGCTGCTATCATCAATGTTACACTTGCTACAAAATTACTGCTATCACTATCACTGTTACTATTGTTGTTGTCACTACTATCAAAACTATCAAACTACTTTGCTACTGATCACTTTGCTGCAGATAATTAATCTCCATGTGTCGCTAAATTGAAAACTCGGCTGCTAATACCTTCAAATATTCTTTGGCTCCCCTTGTGTCGAATCTATAAATTTGGGTTGAATATTCTAGCCTCGAAAATTGTTGCGATCCCCTATACTTGTGGGTTATCAAGACCTTTTTCTGGCGCCGATTCCGGGGAGCATAGCTATATTTGTTGAGTCACTTGGGATTATTATCGTATTATCACTATGAAGAATCTGAAGGATCCTAAGACTAAGATATTTCCCTCAAGGACGAGGGGAGGTAAGGAACTGCCATCCAGTTCTGCTTTAGATTCACCTTCTTTTATGAATAAACTTGCAATACCACCACATGCTATCAATTCTGATATGTCGCAAGTTATTGATGATGCTACTTCTACTATGAATGATGCTTACGATGATGCTAGTACCTTGCTTGATAATGATGATGTGCCACTTGGTGATTTTCTTGATAAACAAATTGCTAGAGTTATACAACATGATGTTGTTGAATCTAATGATGAGCTTGAAACTGAATCTCCTGAAACACCTGCTAGAACTAGCCTTCCTAGATATGAATTGCCTAAGGTACTGGAAGGTTATGTTATGAGTGAAGAAACAACTAGAGATATTCTTGCTTGCAAAGATAGAGACGATCTAGAGAAATTATTACACAAGTATAAAGAAAAATCTCCGAATGCTAGAATGAAGTGTGATCCTAAGTTTGCTACTTCACCTATATTTATTGATGATAATGATTATGAATTCTCTGTCGACCCAGAGTTAATCACTTTGGTTGAATCTGATCCTTTCCATGGTTATGAAACTGGAACTGTTGTGGCACATCTTACTAAGTTGAATGTCATAGCCACCCTTTTTACTCATGATGAGAAAACTCGCTATTACTTTATTCTCAAATTATTTCCTTTCTCATTAAAGGGTGATGCTGAAGCTTGTTACAATACTCTTGCTCCTGGTTGTGTGCGTAGTCCCCAGGATATGATTTATCACTTCTCTGAAAAATATTTTCCTGCTCATAAGAAACAAGATGCCTTACAGGAAATATTTAACTTTGTGCAAACTAAAGAAGAGAGTCTCCCACAAACTTGGGGAGGCTTTGCCAGTTACTTAATGCTTTGCCTAATCATCCTCTTAAGAAAAATGAAATACTTGATATCTTCTATAATGGACTAACCAATGCTTCTAGGGACTTCCTAGATAGTTGTGCTGGTTGTGTTTTCGGGGAACAAACTGTTGGACAAGCTGAGGAATTATTGAATAACATATTGAAAAACTATGATGATTGGACTATTCCCGAACCACCGGCTAAACCCACTCCGAAGAAGAGGGGTATATTATATCTTAGTCCTGAAGATATGCAAGAGGCAAAGAAATCTATGAAGGAAAAAGGTATTAAAGCCGAGGACGTTAAAAATTTACCTCCTATTGAAGAAATACATGGGCTTAATACACCACCACTGCCTAAGGTGGCAGAGGTAAATTCTCTTATGAAGTTCAATGATAATGACAATCCTCACAATATGCATCCTAGCCAATGCCTTTATGAGTTTGAAAACTATATTAGAAAACAAGATCACTTCAATGCAAATGTTATGAAACAATTGAAATATAATTATGATATGATTGCTCGCTTGAGTGAATTGTTATTTAGAATATCAAATGATGTTAGAGGTGTTGTAAAACATGCTTCTATGGTTCAAACTCAATTAGAACAAGTTGCTAAATCACAAATAGAATTGCTTGATGAAATGAATCATAATATGCATGACTTTGCTGTTAGAGTTGCAACTAGAGGAGGTAAAATGACTCAGGAACCACTTTATCCTGAGGGACACCCAAAAAGAATTGAACATGATTCACAAAGAGCTAAAACTAGTGCACCTAGTTCTTCTAGAAATAAAAAATAAAAGAAGAATGATAGGACTTCACATGCTCCTAGTGAACCTGAAATAGAGAAACCTCCTGGCAACGATAATGAAGTTTCTATCTTAGATGCTGAAACTCAATCTGGTAATGAACACTCACCTAATGATAATGAAAAATATAATGATGAGGTTCATGAAGACTCTCAACCAACCAATGATAAAGAACCAGACAATGATGTTGAGATAGAACCACCTGTTGATCTTGATAACCCACAATCTAAAAATAAAAGATATAACAAAAGATACTTTGTTGCTAGAAAACACGGTAAAGAAAGAGAACCGTGGGTTCAAAAACCTATGCCTTTCCACCCAAGTCAACTAAAAAGAATGATGATGAAGAACTTGAATGCTTTGCTGAAATGCTGAGGTCAGTCTTTTTGCATACTCGCTTGACTGATATCCTAAAAATGCCTCCATATGCAAAGTATATGAAAGACATCATCACAAATAAGAGAAAAATACTAGAAGGTGAAATCTCCACTATGCTTGCTAATTACACTTTTAAAGATGGAGTACCTAAAAAACTCAGAGATCCGGGAATACCAACTATACCTTGCTCTATCAAAAAGAATTATGTGAAAACCGCTTTGTGTGATTTAGGAGCTGGTGTTAGTGTTATGCCTTTCTCTTTATATAAAAGACTTGACTTGAATAAACTCACACCTGCTGAAATATCTTTGCAAATGGCTGACAAATCAACTTCCATACCTATCAGTATCCGTGAGGATGTGCCCGTTGTTGTTGCTAATGTTACTATTTTAACTAACTTTGTTATACTTGAGATGCCCGAGGACGACAACATGTCGATTATCCTTGGTATACCCTTCTTGAATACTGCAGGGGCTGTTATTGATTGCAATAAAAGCAAGATCACATTTCATATTAATGGCAATGAGCATATGGTGCACTTTCCGAAGAAACAATTCCAAGTGAATGGTATTAATGTTATTGAAAAATCTCTGACAATCACTATTGGAAGTTTTCAAATACCTCTACCTACTGTCAAAAAGAAATATGAAATGCTTATTGTTGGGGAAATGCATATCCCCATCGAGGTAACTTAGTGATTTACGAAAGTTCTTCGGCTTCATGCTAATCGAAAGTGGTTGTTAATAAGACTTGATCAACCTTATTAATGGATCATTTTTGAATGGTATGAAGTTGATGAATTTAGTAAGCACTACCTTATGTCCCTAATTTTTATTCTCTATTTTTATTAGTTAAATAAAATAAAATTCCATGTTTTATTTGTTTTCTGAATTTCTCGTGCAATAAAAAATGACCCAAAAATAAAAGTTGTCAGAATGCCCTGAAAATTTTACATGATTTTTTTCTGAATATTTGAGAATTTTTGGTGCAATGAACATCAGAGGGAGGTGCACCCGGTGGGCACAACCCACCTGGGCGCGCCAGCACCCCCAGGTGTGCCCTGGTGGGTTGTGGTCCCCACGTGCCCCCTCACTTACCTCTTCATCCCACATTATCACTTACCTCCAGAAAAAATCTCCATAGCCCTCTCTCTCCCGTGTTCTTGAGCTCAAACCCGCGGATTTCGATCTCTTTGCTCGAAGCTCCATTTCCGAAACTGTTTCGGGGCATTGTTGCTTGGTATGTGACTCCACCGTTTGTCCAATTAGTTTTTGCTTTAGTGGTTTATATTTTGAATAATTATCTACTCTTGGTGCTGCTATAGATGAGCTTGCATATTAAATTCTTAGTGTTCTAAGTAGTTTGAATGCTTGTTTTGGCTTCTATGTATCCCTATGAGTAGTTGCTATCAATCTTATATAGTTTTGTTGACAAATTTTTGTCACCCCAAATTTTTTTTCTTCAGAAAATTGTACGCAGACATGATGAACCTAGTTGGAAGGGGTTCTTCGAGGAGACGATCCTCGGGGGCATCTTCTAGTGACAATTCTGCTCACCGGTCTTATGTTGAACCAAGTGAAAGTTCCACACGAGATGCCGCCACGAAAGCATGCTTATGGCCTTGCGATGAGTATATCGTTCGTGTGGGCATTAAGGAGGAATTTGAGCAATATGTTCACAATGCTGGTCTCGGTCCCTACCTTTCAGATAAGTGTGAACAGCACCAACTTCTCACTGAATCATTTGTCAAAGGATTTAAACATTTTCCACGTGAGTCTAGGGTGTTGTTTATGCTTTATGATAGTCCATTTACCATATCACTAGAAAATTTTGCTTATCACTGTAAGCTTCCATTTTGGGGTTCGCTTGACGAACCACCAAAGGTTGAGTTCGAAACATTATTGACGAGCCTTTGTTACTGTGAAAGGAGGGGAGTGACTCAAGGTAGAATAAAGAGTATTCATTTTCCCGCAATTCAGTACTTTGCGTTATTTAACGGGAAATGCATAGTAGGCAAGCATGACTATAGCACACTTTGTGCTCCAGACTTGAGCCTCATACGTACTGCTCTCACCGGTGAAAGGGATTATAACCTTGCAGCCATTGTTGCATGCAGACTTTAACACAATGCTAACAGCGGCTAGTTCTATGGTGGAATTTATGCCACGCGTTTAGCACGAGGGCTGGGTGCTTCACCTCTGCCCTTTGATCCTATTCTACCCACGCAGTATTTAGATTTTAACACCTTAAAAGACCATAAGATTCTCAAGGTAAAGGCTGATAACTTCACTTATAGTCTTTTGTTTAACCAAACATCTCCTGTGCAAACATATTTGCCTGCACCTGCTCTTTCTGATTATCACAGCAAGGGAAGATATTTTGTTCTTGAGAGCGCGGCCCGAGCTCACAATGCAGCAGTAGAGGCAGCACGACGGGCCGAGGCATCTGCACATAGAGCCTCCGTGAGCTACCATGCCGACTACTACCCTCCAGGCTACTGATCGACTACCAAGTTAGGCCAAAAGCCTAAGCTTGGGGGAGTATGTGTTTCCATCGACTTTACATTCATGTCCACTTATTCCATTTGTCGGTGTCCACACTTTTTCATTGTATCATACATGCTTAGATTTATTTTCTTGCTTTCTTCTTGTGTGTTTGATAAACTTTAGAAAAACCAAAAAAATAGTTGTAGCCAGTTTAATTTCTATGCATGCTTAGCTGTAATATTAAAAAGAGAACCCCCCCCCCCAAAAAATCCTTGTTCTTCTTTTGCTTGTTGGGAGCTTTCCCGTGTAAATAGTTTTTCTTGCTTTTGCTTTTTATTTGCTTGTTCAAGAAAACTAAAAACTCCAAAAATATTTCAGTGTGTTTCTCTGAATTTATTTTCTTTTTATTCGAGATGTACTGAGGAGAAGACCACGATGAAAATGTTGAGTGGCTCTCATATGAATAACTTTTGAACTAATAAAGAGCACATTTTACCTTGTCTTCTCCTGTTGAATAAAATATTTGCAGATTCCAGCTTAGTCCACGGCACTCTTGCACTATTATTATTTTCATATCATTCGGTCATGCAAGTGAAAGGCAATAATGACGATATTCGATGAACTGGCCGTGGCAGAGAGAAACTGGTATGAACTCGACTTGTCCTGTCTGTGTAAATATGTTTAACCTAGCATCCATGATTCAACCCGTTATGATTAAACATGTTTGCAATGACAATTAGATATTATAGTTTTCATACCATGCATAAGTAGTTGGGAGTGAATAATGATTTATCTTGGATATCAACATAGTGTTAAAATGATTGTGATGTAGTATGATGATATTGTATCCTCCTCTGAATGTTCAAGTGGCTTGACTTGGTACATGTTCATGCATGTAGTTGAATCAAAACCAACATAGCCTCTATGATATTTATGTTCATGGTGTTCCTATCCTACTCATGCTAGTTTCCAATGTTACTTACGCATAATGCATGGTTATGATCGGTGTTGCTCTCTAGCTGGCCGCTTCTCAATCTAAATTGCTAGCCTTCGCCTGTACTAAGTGGGGATTCTGCTTGTACATCAAAAACCTTGAACCCAAAGTTATTCCAGATGAGTCCACCATACTTACATATATACGGTATTACCCTGCCGTCCTAAGTAAATTTGCATGTGCCACCTCTAAAAACTTCTAAAAATTATCCGTTTTGTGTGCCTGGATCGTTCATGGAACTACAGGAGGTGGTCGGTATCTTCCATGCTAAGCGGGTTATTCTCAGGTCGAGTGTTTATTCACTCGCCATCGCACGAGAAAAGGGCGGTAATAGGGTTGCCCGGTCCCAAATTGCAAAATACAAAAAGAGTTAATAGCTTGAATAATCAAACAAAAACTCCCAATGGAGTCAAAACCTTTACTTTTATCACTTGGGAACCGCCACTAGCCTGTTTAGCATGGGAGATATTGATAACTGATGGTCGTGAAGTAAATGAGAAGGGTGCATGTCCCAAAATATCATTTACCTCTGTTTTAAAAATTGAGCTCTGGCACCTCTGCAAATCACTGCTTCCCTCTGTGAAGGGACTATCTATTTACTTTTATGTTGTGTCATCACCTTCTGAAACAAGCGCCAGAAACTGAGTAGAGCATAGTTGTCATGATTTATGCATTGTGTGTAGCTAATGTTGGGTGCATCATGACTGGATCTTTTCTACCATGAATTACAATGTTTAGTCGCTGCTTGAACTTTGAAGGTGCTCTTCATTTATGTTTTGCGGTCTCAGAAAGGGCTAGCGAGATACCACTATTGTCATATTATATCATGGTTGTTTTGACGACGTGTTGCTGTTTGAGATATCTTATTATTGCTCGCTAGCTGATTATGTCATTGATATGAGTCATTATAATCTTTAAGAGTTATTGTCGACATGGTTAGTTATAATGTTGGCTGAAAACCTAGGTGTTGTTTAAGCTTATTTATGCAAACAAGAGCAAAAGAGTTCGTAAAAGTTTTTCTTTTTCACTTTCAGTTTATCAACTGAATTGCTTGAGGACAAGCAAAGGTTTAAGCTTGGGGGAGTTGATACGTCTCCAACGTATCTACTTTTCCTAACGCGTTTCCTCTTGTTTTGGACTCTAATTTGCATGATTTGAATGAAACTAACCCCGAACTGACACTGTTTTCAGCAGAACTACCATGGTGTTGTTTTTGTGCAGAAATAGAAGTTCTCGAAATGGAACGTAACTTTGCGAGGATTTTTTATATCAATAATAAGCATTTCTGGAGCCAAGACCTGCCAGAGAGGGGCATCTAGGTGGGCACAACCCACCAGGGCACTACCCCCTCTCCTGGCGCGCCCAGGTGGGTTGTCCCCATCTGGTGGCCCCGCTGACCCTGATTCCAACGCTATAAAATCCTATTTTCGGAGAAAAAATCAGGGAGAAAGAATTATCGCGATCCACGAGACGAAGCCGCCGCTAAGCCCTGTTCTTCCTTGGGAGGGCAGATCTGGAGTCCGTTTGGGGCTTCGGAGAGGGGGATCTTCGTTCTTCGTCATCACCAACCCTTCTCCATCGCCAATTCCATGATGCTCCCCACAGGGAGTGAGTAATTCCCTCGTAGGCTCACTGGTCGGTGAGGAGTTGGATGAGATTCATCATGTAATCGAGTTAGTTTTGTTAGGGCTTGATCCCTAGTATCCACTATGTTCTTAGACTGATGTTGCTATGACTTTGCCATGCTTAATGCTTGTCACTTTGGGCCCGGGTGCCATGATTTCAGATCTGAACCGTTTATGTTATCATCATTATATCCATGTTCTAGATCCAATCTTGCAAGTTCTAGTCACCTACTACGTGTTACGATCCGGTAACCCCGAAGTGACAATAACCGGGACTTCTTCTGGTGATTACCATAGTTTGAGGAGTTCATGTATTCACTATGTGTTAATGCTTTATACCGGTTCTCTATTAAAAGGAGGCCTTAATATCCCTTAGTTTCCAATATGGACCCCGCTGCCATGGCAGGGTAGGACAAAAGATGTCATGCAAGTTCTTTTAATAAAGCACGTATGACTATTTACGGAATACATGCCTACATTATATCGATGAACTGGAGTTAGTACCTAATAGCCCTAGGTTATAACTGTCACATGATGAATATCATCCAACAAGTCACCGATCCAATGCCTACGGATTTATCTTATATTGTCTCTGCTAAGTTACTACTGCTATCATCATTGTTACACTTGCTACAAAATTACTGCTATCACTGTCACTATTACTATTGTTGTTGTCACTACTATCAAAACTATCAAACTACTTTGCTACTGATCACTTTGCTGTAGATAATTAATCTCCAGGTGTGGTTGAATTGACAACTCAACTGCTAATACCTTCAAATATTCTTTGGCTTCGCTTGTGTCGAATCTATAAATTTGGGTTGACTACTCTACCCTCGAAAACTATTGCGATCCCCTATACTTGTGGGTTATCAGCTTGATGTTCTTCTTGAAGTTCCCCTTCTTCCCTTTGCCCTTTTTCTTGAAACTAGTGATCTTGTTCACCATCAACACTTGATGCTCCTTCCTGATTTCTACCTCCGCGGCCTTTAGCATCGCGAAGAGCTCGGGAATTTTCTTTTCCATCCCTTGCATATTATAGTTCATCACGAAGAGCTCGGGAATCTTCGTCGAAAAATCATTGTGGTTTTGATGCGTAGGTAAGAACGGTTCTTGCTAGAAGCCCATAGCAGCCACGTAAAACATGCAACAACAAAGTAGAGGACGTCTAACTTGTTTTTGCAGGGCATGTTGTGATGTGATATGGTCAAGACGTGATGAGATATAAATTGTTGTATGAGATGATCATGTTTTGTAACAGTTATCGACAATTGGTAGGAGCCTTATGGTTGTCGCTTTATTGTATGAAATGCAATCGCCATGTAATTGCTTTACTTTATCACTAAGCGGTGGCAATAGTTGTAGAAGCGATAGTTGCCAAGATGACAACGATGCTATGATGGAGATCAAGGTGTCAAGCCGGTGACGATGGTGATCATGACGGTGCTTTGGAGATGGAGATCAAAGGCACAAGATAATGATGGCCATATCATATCACTTATTTTGATTGCATGTGATGTTTATGTTTTATGCATCTTATTTTGCTTAGTTCGGTCGCAGCATTTTAAGAACTCCCACTTAGATAATGGCCTCGGAACACTGAGACCGAAAGGTTGAGCGTGAATCATATAGTAGATATGATCCCCGGGTACCGAGCTCGAATTCGCCCTATAGTGAGTCGTATTACAATTCACTGGCCGTCGTTTTACAACGTCGTGACTGGGAAAACCCTGGCGTTACCCAACTTAGATGATTAGAGGGATGTCTATCTAAGTGGGAGTTCTTAAGTAATATGATTAATTGAACTTTAATTTATCATGAACTTAGTACCTGATAGTATTTTGCATGTCTATGTTGTTGTAGATCAATGGCCCGTGCTACCGTTCCTTTGAATTTTAATGCGTTCCTAGAGAAAGCTAAGTTGAAAGATGATGGTAGCAAACACATGGACTGGGTCCGTAACTTGAGCATTATCCTCATTGCTGCATAGAAGAATTACGTCCTCGAAGCACCGCTAGGTGCAAAGCCTGCTGCAGTAGCAACTCCAGATGTTATGAACGTCTGACAGAGCAAAGCTGATGACTACTCGATAGTTCAGTGTGCCATGCTTTTCGGCTTAGAATCGGGACATCAACGATGTTTTGAACTTCATGGAGCATATGAGATGTTCTAGGAGTTGAAGTTAATATTTCAAGCAAATGCCCGGATTGAGAGATATGAAGTCTCCAATAAGTTCTACAATTGCAAGATGGAGGAGAATAGTTCTGTCAGTGAACATATACTCAGAATGTCTGGGTACCACAACCACTTGACTCAACTGGGAGTTAATCTTCCTGATGATAGTGTCATTGACAGAGTTCTTCAATCACTGCCACCAAGCTACAAAACCTTCGTAATGAAGTATAATATGCATGGGATGGATAAGACAATTCGCGAGCTCTTCGCGATGCTAAAAGTTGCGTAGGTAGAAATCAAGAAGGAGCATCAAGTGTTGATGGTCAACAAGACCACTAGTTTTAAGAAGAAGGGCAAAGGGAAGAAGGGGAACTTCAAGAAGAACGACAAGCAAGTTGCTGCTAAAGTGAAGAAGCCCAAGTCTGGACCTAAACCTGAGACTGAGTGCTTCTACTTCAAAGGGACTGGTCACTGGAAGCGGAAATGCCCCAAGTATTTGGGGGATAAGAAGGATGGCAAAGTGAAAGGTATATTTGATATACATGTTATCGATGTGTACCTTATTAATGATCGTAGTAGCGCCTGGGTATTTGATACTGGTTCTGTTGCTGATATTTGCAACTCGAAATAGGGGCTACGGATTAAACAAAGATTGGCTCAGGACGAGGTGACGATGCGTGTGGGAAATGGTTCCAAAATCGATGTGATCACCGTCGGCACGCTACCTCTACATCTACCTTCGGGATTAGTTTTAGACCTGAATAATTGTTATTTGGTGCCAGCGTTCAGCATGAACATTATATCTGGATCTTGTTTGATGTGAGACGGTTATTCATTTAAATCAGAGAATAATGGTTGTTCTATTTATATGAGTAATATCTTTTATGGTCATGCACCCTTGATAAGTGGTCTATTTCTGTTGAATCTCGATAGTAGTGATACACATATTCATAGTATTGAAGCCAAAAGATACAAGTTTAATAATGATAGTGTAACTTATTTGTGGCACTGCCGTTTAGGTCATATTGGTGTAAAGCGCATGAAGAAACTCCATGCTGATGGGATTTTGGAATCACTTGATTATGAATCACTTGATGCTTGCGAACCATGCCTCATGGGCAAGATGACTACGACTCCATTCTCCGAAACAATGGAGCGAGCAACAGACTTACTGGAAATAATACATATTGATGTATGCGGTCCGATGAGTGTTGAGGCTCGTGGCGGGTATCGTTATTTTCTGACCTTCACAGATGATTTCAGTAGATATGGGTATATCTACTTGATGAAACATTTCAAAAGTTCAAAGAATTTCAGAGTGAAGTGGAAAATCATCATAACAAGAAAATAAAATTTCTATGATCTGATCGTGGAGGTGAATATTTGAGTTATGTGTTTGGTCTTCATTTGAAACAATGAGAAATAGTTTCGCAACTCACGCCACCTGGAACATCATAGCATAATGGTGTGCCCGAACGTCGTAACCACACTTTATTAGATATGGTGCGATCTATGATGTCTCTTACTGATTTACCGCTATCGTTTTGGGGTTATTCTTTAGAGATGGCTGCATTCACGTTAAATAGGGCACCATCAAAATCCGTTGAGATGACACCATATGAACTGTGGTTTGGCAAGAAACCCAAGTTGTCGTTTCTTAAAGTTTGGGGCTGTGATGCTTATGTGAAAAAGCTTCAACCTGATAAGCTCGAACCCAAATCGGAGAAATGTGTCTTCATAGGATACCCAAAGGAGACCATTGGGTACACCTTCTATCACAGATCCGAAGGCAGGATATTCGTTGCTAAGAATGGATTCTTTCTAGAAAAGGAGTTTCTCTTGAAAGAAGTGAGTGGGATGAAAGTAGAACTTGATGAGGTAATTGTAGCTTCTCCCTTACTGGAAAGTAGTTCATCACAAAAATCAGTTCCAGTGATTCCTACACCAATTAGTGAGGAAGCTAATGATGATGATCATGAAACTTCTGGTCAAGTTACTACCGAACCTCGTAGGTCAACCAGAGTAAGATCCACACCAGAGTGGTACGGTAATCCCGTTCTGGAGGTCATGTTACTTGACCATGACGAACCTACGAACTATGAGCAAGCGATGATAAGCCCAGATTCCGTGAAATGGCTTGAGGCCATGAAATCTGAGATGGGATCCATGTATGAGAACAAAGTATGGACTTTCGTTGACTTGCCCGATGATCGGCAAGCAATAGAGAATAAATGGATCTTCGAGAAGAAGATTGACGCTGACCGTAATGTTACTGTCTAGAAAGCTTGACTTGTTGCAAAAGGTTTTTGACAAGTTCAAGGAGTTGACTACGATGAGACCTTCTCACCCGTAGCGATGCTTAAGTCTATCCGAATCGTGTTAGCAATTGCCGCATTTTATGATTATGAAATTTGGCAAATGGATGTCAAAACTGCATTCCTTAATGGATATCTTAGATAAGAGTTTTATATGATGCAACCAGAAGGTTTTGTTGATCTTAAAGGTGCTAACAAAGTGTGCAAGCTCCAGCTATCCATTTATGGACTGGTGAAAGCCTCTCGGAGTTTGAGTATACGCTTTGATAGTGTGATCAAAGCATATAGTTTTATACAGACTTGTGATGAAGCCTGTATTTACAAGAAAGTGAGTGGGAGCACTACAGCCTTTCTGATAAGTATATGTGAGTGACATATTGTTGATCAGAAATGATGTAGAATTTTCCGGAAAGCATGAAGGAGTGTTTGAAAGGAGTTTTTCAAAGAAAGACCTCGGTGAAGCTGCTTACACATTGAGCATCAAGATCTATAGAGATAGATGAAGACGCTTAATAATTTTTTTCAATGAGTACATACCTTGACAAGATTTTTGAAGTAGTTCAAAATGGAACAGTCAAAGGAGTTCTTGCCTGTGTTGCAAGGTGTGAAGTTGAGTAAGACTCAAAACCCGAGCACGACAGAAAATAGAAAAATAATGAAAGTCATTCCCTATGCCTCAATCATAGGTTCCATAAAGTATGCTATGCTATGTACCAGACCTATTGTGTACCTCACCATGAGTTTGGCAAGGGTACAATAGTGATCCAGGAGTGGATCACTGGAATGGTCAAAATTATCCTTATGGAATAAGGATATGTTTCTCGATTATGGAGGTGACAAAGAGTTCATCGTAAAGGCTTACATCGATGCAAGCTTTGACATTGATCCGGATGACTCTAAATCTCAATCTGGATACATATTGAAAGTGGGAGCAATTAGCTAGAGTAGCTTCGTGCATAGCATTGTAGACATAGAAAATTTGCAAAATACATACGGCTCTGAATATGGCAGACCCGTTGACTAAGCCTCTCTCACGAGCAAAACATGATCAACACCAAGACTCCATGGGTGTTAGAATCATTACTATGTAATCTAGATTATTGACTCTAGTGCAAGTGGGAAACTGAAGGAAACATGCCCTAGAGGCAATAATAAAGTTGTTATTTATATTTCCTTATATCATGATAAATGTTTATTATCCATGCTAGAATTGTATTAACCAGAAACTTGATACATGTGTGGATACATAGACAAAACACAGTGTCCCTAGTAAGCCTCTACTAGACTAGCTCGTTAATCAAAGATGGTTAAGTTTCCTAACCATAGACATGTGTTGTCATTTGATAAACAAGATCACATCATTAGAGAATAATGTGATGGACAAGACCCATCCGTTAGCTTAGCATAATGATCGATTAGTTTTATTACTATTGCTTTCTTCATGACTTATACATGTTCCTCTGACTATGAGATTATGCAACTCCCGAATATCAGAGGAACACCTTGTGTGCTATCAAACATCACAACGTAACTGGGTGATTATAAAGATGCTCTACAGGTGTCTCTGATGGTGTTTGTTGAGTTGGCATAGATCGAGATTAGGATTTTTCACTCTGTGTATCGGAGAGGTATCTCTGGGCCCTCTTGGTAATGCACATCACTATGAGCCTTGCAAGCAATGTGTCTAATGAGTTAGCCATGGGATGATGCATTATAGAACGAGTAAAGAGACTTTCCAGTGACGAGATTGAACTAGGTATGATGATACCGACGATCGAATCTCGGGCAAGTACCATACCGATGTCAAAGGAAACAACATATGTTGTTATGCAGTTTGATCGATAAAGATATTTGTAGAATATCTAGGAGCCAATATGAGAATCCAGGTTCCGCTATTGGGTATTGACTGGGGATGTGTCTCGGTCATGTCTACATAGTTCTCGAACCCGTAGGGTCCGCACGCTTAACGTTCGATGATGATTTGTATTATTAGCTTCGTGTTTTGATGAACCGAAGTTTGTTCGGAGTCCCGGATAAGATCACGGACATGACGAGGGGTCTCGAAATGGTCGAGACGTAAAGATTCATATATTGGAAGTGTTGGGGATATTACCATCAATTATGACCTGCCCAGGAGGGGCCGGGTCAGTCCCAATGGCGGGTTACACAAGAAGCCCAGTAAACATTCAAGATTATAGTTTATTAAGTCTTATAGAAGGCCCAAAGGCCTGAAGGCGGTTTAAGGCCTGATATTGTGAACCGCCATATGTAAGGAAAGACTTGTAAAGAAAGACATGTAAAGGAAGTCACCGAGCCGGGCACGATTATGAGCCGGCCGGGACTCTGTAGGCCGCCTGGCGTCAACCCATGTATATAAGGGGATGACCCGGTGGCGGCTTAGGGCAAGAAACAACAAGTCGATAACCAAGCCGGCGAGTTGAGCCTCTTGGTGATGAAACCCCAGCAATACCAACCCCAACTAGACGTAGGCTTTTACCTTCATTGTATGGGGCCGAACTAGTATAAAACCCTCTCGTGTCCTTTGTCCCGATTAACCCCTTTAAGCTTCCTAGTGCAATGGCCCTATGACTAAGTCCTTGCTCTAGGACATCTGCCGTGACAATTCCACGACAGTTGGCGCCCACCGTGGGGCCAGCGCACGGTGGATTTGAGTTCTTGAAGGGCAGTTTCGAAGGGCTCAAGGGATACGCTGTGGGCTGGATGACCAAGAGTCGTCACGGCAAGCTCTACATCAACGACGAAGGCTGGGGCCCCGAGGCTGACTCAATTGAGTACGAGTACCGGGTCCCCTTTGGCGGAATTCACGTCTTCATCGGCCGGATCGGTGAGTCAGGTCCTGAGCCGCACGTCCATACCGACCTCATCGAAATGGCTCGGCGCGCGGGGACCGCCTGTGTTCAATCTGCCGTGAAGCATGCCTTCGTAGGCTGCGTCCACGGCGGTGAATACTCTGAAGGATCGGTGGAGGGCGGTGAGACGGCCGTCTGTTTTGACACTGCATCATCAACGGGCGAGACAGACTCTTTGTACCAGCTACAGGATGGCATGCTCAAGGGCTGTTCCGATGGCAGCAGTATTCCGGACCCTCTTGAGCCGCCGAATTGGGCCGGAGTCTTCATGGCAGGGACATAGCCCGGGCAAAACTCTACAGCAGCGGCGGCAACAGCTACCGGGTTGGCTACAGCCGGGTCAGGAGACCCCGCGCGCCCCCCGGCTCAGATCTTGATGGACCTCATGGATAAACTGACGACTCTATTGACTGCCGTGGTAGAGCCGGCGGATAAAGCCCAGCACGACGCAGAGGTGGCACGCGTACATGAAGAGATGGTGCAAGCTAAGGAAAATCTAGCCGCAGAGGAAGTCAGGATGGCAGCAGAGCAGGCGGCTTTGGACGTTCGTGCTCAATAGCTTCAAGCAGAGACCTTCCAGCTCTCGGTGGATCTGAATGCGTCAAACAAGGTCATGAGGAGGAGGCATCAAAAAGCCCAATCACGTCCACCTCTGACGCTCGATCCTAGGAATCTTTTTCACACACCCGGAGTCGGGGGAAGTAACCCGCTGGAGGCACCCTGGATTACAACACCCGGCGCACTGGTCCAGCCGCGTGCCATGGATCCACCTCGTTTAATTACCGCTCCGCCTCATTATGTCCCAACGCCACTGGGTCACTTCTCCAACCCTTTGGAAAACCTCATCGTAGCATCAGCTCGTCTGGCGGCTCTTCCGATAGAAGGTGACTCGCCGGCGGCAATTGAGACACGGAGGGTAAGAGAACTTCTTCAAACAGCTCTGGCGCAGCAGGATGCATACTCCTACAATTGAGATAGGATCCATTCAACTCCTTGCCCAAGTCGGAGCCCGAGTTACAGTAGGCATATGGAATCCGCAGATATGTCAAGCAATGCTCAACGCCACAACCGGCCATACAGGCATGAGCCGGTGCGGGCTGGAGCCCTTAACTTGGCGGATCAGGAGAGGATTCGTCAAGAGGCGGAGTGAGCAGTTCAAATGGCAGCAGATCAGGCGGCTCATCAAACTTTTCCGGCTTATCCAGCAACCTCGGTCGAGGCAGGAGTGGCCACAAGAACCGGAGGCGTTCCTTGCTTGGTGCCGGCCATACGTAATGAGCGTTTGCCAAAGGACTTTAAGGGGCCTCGTAAGGTACCTAATTATACCGCTGACTTATAGCCCAGGGCTTGGATTGAGAGTTATGAGATGGCTATGGAGTTATTGGAGGTCAGTGTTGCAGCAATAGCCAAGTATTTCACTATGATGTTAGATGGAACAGCTCGTACTTGGTTGAAGGGATTGCCACCCAATTCTATCAGCTCATGGGCGGAGTTGAAGGCCTGGTTCATCCAGAACTTTAAAGACATGTGTAAGCAGCCTATGTCGATTGTGGACCTGACCAATTGCAAGCAAGAGGATGGTGAATCCACAACCCATTGGGTGCGCCGGGTCAAGGAGATAATACATTCATCTGATAAGATGGATGCCGGCCCAGCAGTCTTAATGTTGGAGAAAAATTGCTGTTTCGAACCTCTGAAGCAGAAGCTGGGGCGGCTTAGGCGTGACTGTAATGACATGGGAACATTAATGGCGGCTCTCGTCAAGTATGCTGATTCTGATACTACCAAGGACCCGGTGTCTGGCGAAGAAAAGGCAACGAAGGGAAAGAAGAACGGCAACGGCAAGGGTCACCAGCATAACCTGGCAAATCAAGGAGGTAATAAACATAAGGCTGATGAGTTTGTTGCTAACACCAATGCATAGGGCGGAAATCAACGACGTAAGGGCAGACAGCCCCCTCGGTCGGGCGGGTCAGGTCCCACCCTTGAGCAATTATTGAATGAGCCTTGTCCAAGACATGGCACCCGGGAGAAGCCAGCCACCCACCCGTGGAAAGATTGTACGATCATGAAGGCGTTTAAAAATTCAAACGCGATTGATGGAGGTTATGGCCCAGGTGGCGACTCAGGTGGAGGCAGTTTCCAAGGCCCGGACGCCGGCTCAGGTGGAGGAGGTTTCCATGGTCAGGGTCATCCTGGTAACCAAGGAGGGTATAATCCACAACCCGGCCAAGGTAATCAGCAACAGCAGTCCGGATATCAGAGCAATCCGAAGTAGCTAAATAGTGGGCAGTATCATGTATTCACCACCAGTTTATGCAAAAGGGACCAGAAACTTCATAAGAGAGCGGTCAATGCTGTTGAGCCGGCGGTTCCACGTTACTTACGTTGGTCAGAGCAGCCTATTGTGTGGAGCAGAGAGGATCACCCACCCCGGGTCGATAATCTGGGTCACTTGGCTTTGGTGGTGGCACCTCAGGTTGGTGGATACAAATTCACTAAAGTACTCATGAATGGAGGCAGCAGCATCAACATCCTCTATTATGAGACGTTCCGCCGGATGGGATTGACTGATAAGAACCTTAAACAATCCAACACAGTTTTTCATGGTGTGGTTCCTGGCAAGTCGGCATACCCAGTGGGTAAGATTGAACTGGAAGTAGCCTTTGGGGATGAGTATGACTCCAGAGCAGAAAAATTAACCTTTGAGGTGGTTAAGATCAAAAGCCCGTATCATGCTCTATTTGGACGGCCGGCTTAAGATGCTGGGTCATAAGGGCACCATCACAGTACACGGGAGCTGTCGTGGTTTTGTCACGACAGATGTCCTAGAGAAAGGACTTAGTCGTGGAGCCATCGCGACGGGTTAGCTTGAAGGGGTTAAAGCGGACACAAGGACGCAAGAGAGTTTATACTAGTTCGGCCCCTTCGATGAAGGTAAAAGCCTACGTCTAGTTGTGATGGAATTGATGGGGTTTCGATGACTAGGGAGCAAACAAGCTTCGCCTATGTCTCGAGTTGTTGTCTGTTGTCCTTGAACCGCCGCCGAGTCGTCCCCTTATATACACGGGTGACACCCGTCGGTTCACAGAGTCCCAACACCGGTCGATATTCGTATCCGGGTTGGTCTCTCCTTATTCCTAACTTACAATACAAGTTTATATACAAATTCCGGTTTACAGCTACAAGTCTTGAACCGGCTACGGGCCTTAGGCCCTCATCTGCCTTCTTGGGCTTTATCACTTCTGGAACTACTGATGAAGTTGACCCGGCCCAGATAGGCCGGTTTACGCCCAACAGTAATATCCCCAACATTAGGCCCCAGATTGATTTGAACGGGTTCATGTCAATCCTTTAACAAAAACTTCATCTTCAACGTCTTCTCATAAATTGGTAAACCGCCATGATGTCATCTTCTCTGATTACTGTAAACCAGAGTGACGTCACCTTTCATAACGAAGATATCCATTATGCTTCTTTGTTTAATATATCTGCGGAAATCGAGGCGACAGCTCCGTTTCGTGGCCCCTTGATTGTCGCGCCTGACACATGTCTTTTTGCCTTATAAATAGGACCGAAGGGTCATTTCCTTTCTCTTTCCCTTCTTCCCCTTCTGCTTCGTCTTCCTCGCATCGCCCGGCTTCAGAGCTCCGCCGCCACCGTCGACCTCTGCCTCAACCTTGGCCGCTGCATCAACCTGGGCGCACCAGAACATCGCGGCAACCTTCCGCGTCTTCCTCAGCTCCGGTAACCTTCTATCCTTTCCCCTGCAGATCTGTTTTAGGGTTTCACAGTTCTTCAGTATTCATCGTCTACCTCTTGCTCATACGATAGATCTTTAGATGAATCCGCAAATCTTTACTCTGTGCAATGATAGTTGTTTGACCTTCGCCTTCACTTATGCATCTCAAAACCATAGATCTATATGAATGTTTTGCTCATTGGTTCGGTACTGCTCCTTTGAACCTCTAAGTATTTATCTCTTTTCTGAACTTGCTTCAGATCCAATGCTATAAGGAAATCTCGTGAAACCTGTTTCTGTGTACTTGTCCATCCGCAATGCTTAGATCAGGCGGTTTAACCTTATAGAAAAAATTTCCAAACCAGTATATGCTGCAATCCGGCCGGCCAGTCGTTGAACATCATTGATACACTTTGGTTTAGCCAGGGAGGTGATGGCCGTGATCTTCTCCAGATTAGCCTCAATTCCCCTGTTGGACACCAGAAAACCCAATAGCTTACCCGCCGGTACACCAAAGACACACTTGTCCGGATTAAGCATCATCTTGTATGTCCTCAGGTTATCAAAGGTTTCCTTCAAATCAGCAATCAAAGTCTCCTTCTCCCTAGACTTAACCACGATATCATCCACGTAAGCATGTACATTACGGCCGATTTGCTTGTGAAGACAATTTTGTACACACCGTTGATAAGTTGCCTGGGCACTCTTGAGCCCGAAGGGCATAGACACATAGCAGAAGGCTCCAAAGGGAGCTATAAATGTTGTCTTCTCCTGGTCCTTAACTGCCATTTTGATCTGATGATAGCCAGAATATGCATCCAAAAAACTTAAACGCTCACAACCCGCCGTAGCATCAATAATTTGATCAATACGGGGGAGGGCAAAAGGATCTGCTGGACAAGCTTTATTAAGATCTGTGTAATCCACACACATGCGCCAGGTGCCATTTTTCTTGAGGACCAGCACCGGATTGGCAAGCCACTCAGGGTGAAAAACTTCAACAATAAAACCAGCTGCTAAGAGCCTGGCTACCTCTTCTCCAATCGCCTTGCATCTTTCTTCGTTAAATCGACGGAGGAACTATTTCGCCGGTTTATATTTAGGATCCACATTAAGTGTGTGCTCAGCGAGTTGCCTCGGTACACCTGGCATGTCAGAGGGCTTCCATGCAAAAATGTCCCGATTCTCACGGATGAACTCGATGAGCGCGCTTTCCTATTTCGGATCCAAGTTAGCACTGATGCTGAACTGCTTGGATGAATCGCCAGGTACGAAGTCAACAAGCTTAGTTTCTGCTGCCGATTTGAACTTCAGGGCCGGATCATGCTCCGTAGTTGGCTTCTTCAACAGAGTCATGTCCGCCGGATCAACATTGTCTTTATAATACTTCAACTCCTCGGTGGCACAGGCCGACTCTACATAGGCCGCATCTCCTTCCTCACACTCCAAAGCGATTTTGCGGCTTCCGTGAACCGTTATTGTCCCCTTGTGACCCGGCATCTTGAGCTGCAAATACACATAACAGGGCCGAGCCATAAACTTGGCATAGGCCGGTCGCCCAAACAGGGCATGATATGGAATTTGGATTTTCACCACTTCAAACGTCAATGTCTCCGACCTGGAATCATGATCATCCCCAAAGGCCACTTCTAGAGCTATCTTACCAACGGGATATGCTGATCTGCCAGGCACTACACCGTGGAATACTGTATTAGACGATTTGAGATTCTTATCTATTAGTCCCATACGACGGAAGGTCTCATAGTATAGGATGTTAATGCTGCTCCCTCCATCCATGAGCACCTTGGTGAACTTGTAACCTCCCACCTGAGGTGCCACCACCAGAGCCAACTGACCCGGATTATCGACCTGGGGAGGGTGATCTTCTCTGCTCCATATGATTGGCTGTTCAGACCAACGTAGATAACGGGGTATGGCCGGTTCAACAGAGTTGACCGCCCGCTTCTGAACCTTCCGGTCTCGCTTGTCCAAGCTAGTGGTGAAGACATGGTACTGCCCATTACTCAACTGCTTTGGGTTGCTCTGGTAACCTGACTGTTGCTGCTGTTGGTTGTAACCACCCTGGTTGTTCTGACTATTTTGACCAGTATGTCCGCCCGGATTACCATTGAATCCTAAACCGGAACTTCCTCCACCGTAACCCGGCCCGAATCCTGAGCCACCGCCAGATTCGTGATCATACCGGAAATTATTAGAATTCTTGAACTCCTGCATAATAAAGCAATCCTTCCAAAGGTGGTTTGCTCACGCCTCCTTCGTCCCATGTCTTGGACAGGGCTGGCTTAGCAGATAGTTTAGGCGGTTTGGGTTAGGGTTGGGTGCTCCATTACGATTTTTCGGTCTACCCTTGCGTCGCTGGCCATTGTCCTGTGCGTTGGTATTAGCCACAAAGTCCATGTTACCATCCGCTTTACGCTTGCCTCCACCACCATTGCCTGCCCAATGATGCTGTTGACCTTTGGAGTTGTTGTTCTTCTTCCCTTTCCCTGTCTTGTCATCATCAAATTCGGGATCCTTGGTACTATCAGAATCAGCATACTTCACCAAAGCGGCCATGAGGGTCCCCATGTCGGTGCAATGACGCTTCATCCGTCCCAACTTCAGCTTCAGGGGCCCAAACTGACAGTTTCCTTCTAGGGTTAATAATGCGGTGTCAGCGTTGATGCGGTCTGAGGAGTGCAACACTTGTGAAACCCGGCGATGAGTCATTGATTCTCCTTCCTCCTGGACGCATGCAGCTAAGTCCACTATCGACATAGGCTGTTTACAGGTATCCTTGAAATTGCTGATAAACCGGGCTCGTAACTGGGCCCATGAACTGATAGAATTAGCTGGCAAGCTTTTTAACCAAGTACGGGTCGTTCCTTCAAGCATCATGGTGAAGTATTTCGCACACGCCGCGTCATCCACATCAAGCATCTCCATGGCCATCTCATAGCTCTCCACCCATGTCTCTGGAGGTTGATCCGCCGTGTAATTTGGTACCTTGCGCGGGCCTTTGAAATCCTTGGGCAGGCGCACGTTGCGTAAAGCGGGGATAAGGCAAGGCACCCCCAAAGAACTAGAAGTAACACCAGGTTCAGTCAAGGTGGTTGGACGAACCGGCGTGAGCTGCCGAGCCTGATGATGTGTGGCTAACTCGGCCTTCCTGCGCGCGGGCCCGGTCCACCACTCCCTGAGCATTATCAGCACCACCCGCCGGGTTGTTGTCATGGGGTGCCCCACGTTGTTCATTACTCGACACTGCTGGTTCATCCATATGTCTGCTATAGCTCCGGCTTGGACGGGGGGTCGAGTGGATCCGGTCGCGGCTGTACGAGTACGCTTCTTGTTGGGCCAAAGCTGTCCTCAGAAGTTCCTTGACCCCTCGCATCTCTATTGCCTGCGGCGAGTCACCTTCAATTGGAATGGCCTCCAGCCGTGCAGCAGCGGCAACAAGATTGTCCACTTGGTTGGAGTAGTGACCCAGAGGTGTTAAAGCAGCCTGAGGTATAACGGTGTTTTGACGAGGCGGGTCCATCTGACGAGGCTGAACCGGTGCACCGGTCCCAGGGGCTTCTGCCCGGTTTCCCTCCAGCGGATTGCCGGCTCTTGGTCCTGGAGTGTTGAAAAGGTCTCTGGCCTCGAAAACCGGAGGTAAACGGGATCGGTGCTTCCTCCTCATGACTTCATGCGACGCGCTCTGGTCCAACATAAGCCTGTAGGCCTGTGCGTCTAAAGCGGCCCGCTCGGCGGCCATCCTGGTGTCCTCAGCCGCCAGATCCGCCTTGGCCTGGGTGATTTGTTCCTTTACCTTTGCAATCTCCGCGTTGTGAACGTCCTGATCCGGCGGATTAACTTCCGCCATAAGCACAGCCAACGCATCAAATAGTTCTAATAGAACCTGAGCCGGCGGGCGCACAGGGCCTCCTGCCCCGGCAGCCGTCACCGCTGCTGAACCAGAGATCATTGCCGCAGCTGTCGAAGAATGAAGCGCTGCTTGTGTTCCGGCCATGAATATTCCAACCCGGTTGGGCAGATCAGAGGGGTCCGAAATACTGTCGCCATCGGAACAGCTCCCAATCCGGCCATCTTGTAGCTGATAAAGAGATTCGGTTTCTCCGGTCGAAGATTCGTCACCGGAACAAACGACGGTCGCGCCCTGAAATTCCGATCCGTTCTCATAACTTCCTCCATGGATGACTCCCACGAAGGCACGCTTCATGGCCGGTTTAACCCGGGCGGATCGCGCACGCTGAGCCATCTCGACGAGGTCGGTGCAGATGTCCGGCTCAGGGCCCGGTTCACCGATCTTGCCAATGAAAACGTGAATGCTACCAAAGGGGACCCGGTACCTGTACTCAATTGAGCCGGCCTCGGGGCCCCAGCCTGCGTCGTTGATGTAGAGCTTGCCGCGACGACTCTTAGTCATCCAGCCTACAGCATAGCCCTCGAGTCCTTCAAAGCGGCCCTCCAAGAACCGGAAACCATCGTGCGATAGCCCCACGGTGGGCGCCAACTGTCGTGGTTTTGTCACAGCAGATGTCCTAGAGAAAGGACTTAGTCGTGGAGCCATCGCGACGGGTTAGCTTGAAGGGGTTAAAGCGGACACAAGGACGCAAGAGAGTTTATACTAGTTTGGCCCCTTCGATGAAGGTAAAAGCCTACGTCTAGTTGTGATGGAATTGATGGGGTTTCGATGACTAGGGAGCAAACAAGCTTCGCCTATGTCTCGAGTTGTTGTCTATTGTCCTTGAACCGCCGTCGGGTCGTCCCATTATATACACGGGTGACACCCGTCGGTTCACACAGTCCCAACACCGGTCGATATTCGTATCCGGGTTGGTCTCTCCTTATTCCTAACTTACAATACAAGTTCATATACAAATTCCGGTTTACAGCTACAAGTCTTCAACTGGCTACGGGCCTTAGGCCCTCATCTGCATGTTGGGGAACGTAGCATAAATTCAGAATTTTCCTACGTGTCACTAAGATCTATCTATGGAGTCATCTAGCAACGAGGGAGGAGTGGATCTACATACCCTTGTAGATCGCGCACGGAAGCGTTCAAGAGAACGGGGTTGATGGAGTCGTACTCGTCGTGATCCAAATCACCGTGATCCTAGCGCCGAACGGACGGCACCTCCGCGTTCAACACACGTACGGAGCAGCGACGTCTCCTCCTTCTTGATCCAGCAAGGGGAGAGGAGAGGTTGATGGAGATCCAGCAGCACGACGGCGTGGTGGTGGAAGTAGCGGGATTCCAACAGGGCTTCGCTAAGCGCTGCGGGAGGAGGGAGATGTGTCACGGGAGGGAGAGGGAAGCGCCAGGCCTTAGGTATGGTTGCCCTCCCTTCCCCCCACTATATATAGGGCCAAGGGAGAGGGGGAGGGCGCAGCCTTGCCCCTTCCTCCAAGGAAGGGTGCGGCCAAGGGGGGAGGAGTCCATCCTCCCCAAGGCACCTCGGAGGTGCCTTCCCCTTTTAGGACTCTCCCCTTTTCCTCTTCTCTTGGCGCATGGGCCTCTTGGGGCTGGTGCCCTTGGCCCATATAGGCCAAGGCGCACCCCCTACAGCCCATGTGGCCCCCGGGGCAGGTGGCCCCACCCGGTGGACCCCCGGGACCCTTCCGGTGGTCCCGGTACAATACCGGTGACCCCGAAACTTGTCCCGATGGCCGAAATAGCACTTCCTATATATAATTCTTTACCTCCAGACCATTCCGGAACTCCTCGTGACGTCCGGGATCTCATCCGGGACTCCGAACAATTTTCGGGTTACCGCATACTAATATCTCTATAACCCTAGCATCACCGAACCTTAAGTGTGTAGACCCTACGGGTTCGGGAGACATGCAGACATGACCGAGATGACTCTCCGGTCAATAACCAACAGTGGGATCTGGATACCCATGTTGGCTCCCACATGTTCCACGATGATCTCATCGGATGAACCACGATGTCAAGGACTTAATCAATCCCGTATACAATTCCCTTTGTCTAGCGGTACGATACTTGCCCGAGATTCGATCGTCGGTATCCCGATACCTTGTTCAATCTCGTTATCGGCAAGTCTCTTTTACTCGTTCCGTAACACATCATCCCGTGATCAACTTCTTGATCACATTGTGCATATTATGATGATGTCCTACCGAGTGGGCCCAGAGATACCTCTCCGTCACACGGAGTGACAAATCCCAGTCTCGATTCGTGCCAACCCAACAGACACTTTTGAAGATACCCGTAGTGTACCTTTTTAGTCACCCAGTTACGTTGTGACGTTTGGCACACCCAAAGTATTCCTACGGTATCCGGGAGTTGCACAATCTCATGGTCTAAGGAAATGATACTGGACATTAGAAAAGCTTTAGCATACGAACTACATGATCTTTGTGCTAGGCTTAGGATTGGGTCTTGTCCATCACATCATTCTCCTAATGATGTGATCCCGTTATCAACGACATCCAATGTCCATGGTCAGGAAACCATAACCATCTATTGATCAACGAGCTAGTCAACTAGAGGCTTACTAGGGACATGGTGTTGTCTATGTATCCACACATGTATCTGAGTTTCCTATCAATACAATTATAGCATGGATAATAAACGATTATCATGAACAAGGAAATATAATAATAACTAATTTATTATTGCCTCTAGGGCATATTTCCAACACTGCCTTCTTGGGCTTTATCACTTCTGGAACTACTGATGAAGATGACCCGACCCAGATAGGCCGGTTTACGCCCAGCAGTAATATCCCCAACAGGAGCCGAAAAATAGCCTTGGAGTGTGAAGAAGGTGATGCTGCCTATGCTGAATCTGTCTGTGCAAAAGAGGAGTTAAAATTTTACAAAGATCATGTTGACCCGGCAGACATGACGTCATTAAAGAAACCAACAACAGAGCATGAGCCGGTGTTGAAGTTCAAATCAGCTGATGACACCAAGATGGTTGACTTTGTGCCTGGCGACTCATCCAAGCAATTCATCATCAGTGCTAACTTGGATCCAAAATAGGAAAGCGCGCTCATCAAGTTCATCCGTGAGAACCGGGACATCTTCGCATGGAAACCTTCAGACATGCTGGGTGTCCCGAGGGAACTCGCTGAGCACACTCTCAATATTGATCCAAAGTTTAAACCTGTCAGACAGTTTCTCCGACGGTTCAATGAAGAAAGGCGCAAGGCCATTGGAGAAGAGGTGGCCCGCCTCTTGGCGGCCGGGTTCATTGTGGAAGTCTTTCACCCAGAGTGGTTAGCCAACCTGGTGCTTGTACTCAAAAAGAATGGCACTTGGCATATGTGTGTGGATTACACCGATCTGAACAAGGCTTGTCCGGCTGATCCTTTTGCCCTCCCCCGTATTGATCAGATCATTGATGCTACGGCGGGTTGCGCACGTTTGAGTTTTTGGATGTGTATTCTGGTTATCATCAGATCAAGATGGCAGTCAAAGATCAGGAGAAGACGGCTTTTATCACTCCTTTTGGAGCTTTCTGCTACGTGTCTATGCCTTTTGGGCTAAAGAGTGCCCAGGTGACTTACCAACGGTGTGTGCAGAATTGTCTTCACGATCAAATTGGACGCAATGTTCATGCTTATGTGGATGATATAGTGGTAAAATCCAGGAAGGAGGAAACCTTGGTCGCAGATCTGAAAGAGACTTTTGATAATCTCCTGGTCTACAAAATGATGCTTAACCTGGCCAAGTGTGTTTTTGGAGTCCCAGCCAGCAAACTCTTGGGTTTTTTGGTGTCTAACCGAGGTATTGAGGCTAACTCGGAGAAAATCAAGGCAATTACATCCCTGGCCAAACCAACATGCATCAATGACGTTCAACGACTGGCGGGTCGTGTCGTTGCTTTGAGCCGGTTAGGGGAGAAGGCAATGCCCCTGTATCAGATGATGAAGAAAACATATGGTTTTGTTTGGAGCGATGCTGCAAACTCTGCTTTTGAAGATTTGAAGACACAGCTTGCTGAGCCGCCGATCCTGGCTGCTCCAGTTGAGAAAGAGCCACTGCTGTTATATGTGGCCGCCAACTCACGAGCTATTAGTGTGGCTATTGTGGTGGAGCGCAAGGAGGCTGGCAAGGAGCATCCGGTTCAACGGCCGGTTTACTATGTCAGTGAGGTGCTAATTGAATCCAAGCAACGATATCCACATTGGCAGAAGCTCATATATGGGGTGTTCATGGCAAGCCGGAAGCTTAAGCATTATTTTCAGGGACATCCAATCACCATGGTTAGCTCTGCTCCTTTGGGAGACATCATTCAAAGCAGAGAAGCCACTGGGCGAGTCGCCAAGTGGGCAATTGAGCTTGGGTCTCATGGGTTGAAGTATGTGCCACATACTGCGATCAAATCTCAAGCACTGGTTGACTTCATTAATGACTGGACAGAGATGCAGATGCCAGAAGAGAAACCAGACAACACATATTGGACTATTCATTTTGATGGGTCCAGACAGTTGGAAGGCTCGGGGGCTGGAGTTGTGTTAACCTCTCCGCGAGGTGACACATTTTGTTATGTGTTACGGTTGATGTTTCCTTGCACTAACAACGCAGCAGAGTATGAAGCCTTGCTCCATGGTCTTTGAGTGGCAAAAGAGATGAGTTTGAGCTGGGTCAGATGTCTTGGCGACTCAGATTTAGTGGCTCAACAGGTATCAGGCAAGTGGGATTCCAAGGACCCTCTCATGGCGGCTTATCGCCGGGAGGTTGACACTGTTGCAGGGCATTTTAAAGGTTATCAGGTGGAGCACATTGACCGTCGAAAGAACGAAGCGGCTGATGCTTTAAGCCGGTTGGGGTCTCAGCGTAAGCCGGTACCTCCTAACACCTTTTTGGATGTTTTGCATAACCCGTCTGTCAAGTTGCCCACAGAAGAAGATTTAGTTGTTCCTGACCCGGAGGCGCAATTGGTGGCGGCTCTCCATGTCATCCCAGATTGGACAGTGTTGTTCTTGGCTTACATGACCCGGGGAGAGTTGCCAGTAGATGAGACCCTGGCTCGACAGATAACCCGGCGGTCTAAGTCAGTGACGATTTCGGATGGCGAATTATACCATCGCAGTGTCTCCGAAGCGTTTCAGCGGTGTGTTTCCCCCGAAGAAGGTCAAGAAATACTTCGTGAGATCCATGAAGGCGATTGTAGTCATCACGCCGGGTCAAAATCTCTGGTGGCCAAAGCTTTTCGTCATGGTTTTTACTGGTTGACGACTCACGTTGATGCAGAGGATCTGGTCAGCAGATGTGATGGATGTCAAAAATTTGCACGACGAGCGCATGTGCTGGCTCAAGAACTCCGGATGATTCCAATCACTTGGCTGTTTGCGGTCTGGGGGCTTGACATGGTGGGACCTTTCAAAAGGTCTAAGGATAAAAAGACACACCTCTTGGTGGCAGTTGATAAATTCACTAAGTGGGTTGAGGCGGAGCCAGTGAGTAAGTGTGACGCAGCCACGGCGGTTCAGTTCATGAAAAAGGTGATCTTCCGTTTTGGTTTTCCACACAGCATTATCACTGACAATGGCACTAATCTGTCCCAAGGGGCTATGGAGGAGTTTTGTCAACGTGAGTACATCCGGCTTGATGTTTCTTCTGTAGCTCATCCTCAATCCAATGGTCAAGCTGAGAGAGCAAATTGGGAAATTTTAAAAGGTCTCAAACCCCGGCTTATGGTTCCCTTACAGCGAACGCCGGGTTGCTGGGTAGAGGAATTACCCTCGGTGTTGTGGAGTATCAACACCACGCCTAACAGGTCTACAGGTTACACACCTTTCTTCATGGTTTATGGAGCAGAAGCAGTGTTGCCTAGTGACATCCGTCATGACTCGCCCCGTGTGGCGGCTTATGTTGAAGCTAATAATGAACAAGCCAGACAGGATGCACTTGACTTGTTGGATGAAGAAAGAGATTTAGCAGCGGCTCGATCAGCAATTTATCAACAGGACCTGCATAGTTATCACACCGCCGGGTCAAATCCAGGACTTTTCAGGAAGGCGACCTGGTGCTCCGGCTCATCCAGGATCTGTCAGATGCACACAAGCTATCCCCACCTTGGGAAGGACCCTTTGTGGTCAGCAAAAACTTAAACAATGGGTCGTATTACCTCATTGACGTTCGAGAACACAAAGATTCACGTAAGTCGGAGGAGGAGACCCGCCGGCCATGGAACATTGCTCAACTTCGGCCATACTACACCTGAGCCACCGGCTCTCATCATGTACATACTTCAACATTGTATATACCATGATAAGTAATAAAGTAAGACCATCGGTCTCTTTTCTTTTCAAAGATTATGCATCTTTGTTATTTTGTATTCTCAAATGACTATTAAGGAGCTGGTCATATTTGAATCAAGTCTAACCTTTTTTGGTCCGGCTTATGATCGTATTCGAATCTAGCTGCAATTATCATGGTCACTTGGGGGCTTCCTGTTCAAACATAGGTCGTATTCGAACCAAAGAGAACATAGCTGTCGTAACCCTCTTGATCGGCTCAAGGCCAAACTCACTAGGGGGCTTCTTGATCGTATCCGAATCATAGCTTAACCCCTTTTGGGTCCGACTTGGATCGTATTCGAATCAGGGTCATTAAAAACCTCTCAAGGTCATTTGGGGGCTTCCTATTCAAACATAGGTCGTATTCGAACCAAAGAGAACATAGCTATCGGTACCCTCTTGATCGGCGCAACGCCACAGCCACTGGGGGCTATATGGTCGTATTCGAACCTTAGCTTAACCCCTTTGGTCCGGTTTACCGATCGTATTCGAATCAGAAGCCACCAACCTTTAAATATAAGGTTAAATCATACTTATTATCTGTTGTTCGCCTTTTAGTCTTTATTGTCTCAATATTACAAATAATTAGCCTGGTCTTCTTCACCGGCTCAACTATTTGACGACACAGCTACCAAGGTATAATGATCATTGAGTATTCAGAAGCATTGACTTCTCATAAGGTTTGAATTGTCAACTTCATCACTCGAGTAATTCAAGCCGGCGGTCTAAGGATCAAAAGGTACAAAGTATGGTTGTTATTTATACGCAATTGCTTGCTGCATTAACTAAAAGAGTTAGTCTCAGCTCTTGTCCTTTGTTTATATCTGTTTCTGATTACTATTGTGGTAAACATATTGGCTATAAGCCGGGTGTTTTAACCCGTTTTATTCTAAACCGCCAAGCCAGTCTTTTCTTTGTATCTACAGGAACAGAGTTCAAATATTGCAGAAACAATCATTAAATACAATGCATACATTGACATCAGGAAACACAGAATCACATAGAAGTGTTTTATGCGCGATGGCATAAGCAAAGCATACAGTGTTTTCATAGTTAAGATATTACAAGGCTTTACAAGCCAACCAAGATGATCATTGTTCCTCCCTCGCCGGTTCACCGCCTTCTATTGGTTGGAAGTTGGGTTTTGACCAATCAAAACCATTCACGGTGACAAATTCGGCTTCGTCGTCAATCAAGCCGACCGGGTCAACTTCCGGGGCAAATGTGTTTTCTCTTATAGGCGGGATCAAATCTGTTACCTTGTATGAGGGAGTGGCCATCTTCTTATTCTCACTATCAAAACCCGGCTGGTACTTGTCGATGTTGGTTTCATCTCCAAGGATAGTTGCATGAGGTCGGACTCCGCGCACGCAAGTGATGAAATCATCCTGCTCAAAAGGAGATCCGTCTTCTTTCACGGTGGGATAGCCTCTGGCCACGTCTTCTGGGTCTAGGTCTGGCACCCAAGCCTTGGAACGGCTCAGGGCAGTCAAAGCTCCGGCTCGCGCACAGGAACACTTCACTTCTTGAAATCTGGCAGGCAGGATCAACAACTTCTTCAAAACGGCACTGAGCCGGTTGGGTCCTTGATTGGCAGGAGAGATGGCAGCAAGAGCCTACTGTGCGCCAATATACAGTTGTTCTACCAAAGTATACACTGCCTTCAGTTTAATCAAAGGGTCTTGGCTCAGATTTTTGCTTCGAGGGCCTGCACATATTTTATAGACAAAGTCAGCTGGCGGTTTATACACCGGATCGGCAAAAAGCACACAAAATTAAAGTCAAACGGCTTACCAAAGATGGCAGCCACCATTTGAGACACCCGGCCCTTTAAACCGTTCAGCTCTGTTGAAATCTCTTCAAGGGCTGTTTCGGCCTTCTCAGCACGTTGGGTCAGAAGCGTTTTTTCCTCTTCCCAGGTTTTCTTCTTGGCAGCGAAGCTGGTCTTTAAATTTTCTGTCTCAGAGAGACTTATTTGCAGTTTGGAGTTAGCAAATTTGATTTCTACCTCCTGACTCTCTAGCCGGGTCTTCGCATCAGTCAATTGCGAGTTCAATTCAGATAAGGCATTCTGCAAAACATTCAGATGAGTCAAGATTTTGCTTCAAAAGTCAAGATTCAAGTCTCAAGTACTTTACAAAAACTACTTGACACTTGGGGGCTAATGTATGCCAAAACAAATTTTTATGATTCTAAATACATACTTTAAGTCCCAACTACTTTACAAAGTAGCAGCACTTGGCACTTGGGGGCTAATGTATGTAGTTCAACAAGTTTCTCAAGGTTAAGCCGGAGTATTAAGTACTTTGAATACGGTACCAAACAATTTAAAGTACCGGCTTATTTATGATCAAAATGAACCAGCCCTCGGGGACTACAGGTGAAGCTTTGTTCTATTGAATTCAAGAAAAAGTGTCAAAGGTAAAGGTCTTGGCCTATATTATAAAGTCTATAGATCATTCTGGTTCTCTCATAATCTGAAGACATGGGAGCTGAAGGAATATAGATAAGCCGGAAAAACGTACCTCATATTTCAACTACAGCTGTTTGACCATTCAATCTCAGAGTCGCGACTGGAGTGTACATGGCTGAGATAGCCGGATAAAATATCATTGGCATTTAGATGGTTGTAGTTGGCAACGTCAAAACGAACTTTTTGCCTCTCCAATGCCTCTTGTTTCGCAATACACCGAGCCAGCACGGTTGGATTCCCCGGCTCAATAAAATAGCTCCTGGTGATCTGAACGTCTTGGGCAGACGGTGATGGCAGGTTGGCTGAGCTTGATGGTCCGGTTGCAGAAGGGTTTACAGTGGTCTCCTCAAACGACGGCTCAGAAGGATTTGCTTCTACATCAACAGGCGGGTCTGCTGGAGCGTCGGTTAATGGAGACGATGGCCTGGCCGGGTCAGATGCAAGCACTGGCGGGTCTTCCACCGGTTTAGCTACCTTCGCTTTCTTGGATTTAGCTTGGCCACTAAGGAAAATGTTGCAAGATCATCAGTATAAAGATACAATTTGAACAACTTGGAAAATATGAGGATTTTTCATTACCCAGGGGCAGTCTTGAAGGCTGGAAATTGTGTCTGCGATGAGTCGCCAGAAGAGCGAGACACCTCCTGAAAGGATAAAATAGAGTTAAAAGTAATACAAGGGGAAGGATCCATTAAAAAGAGTTAAAGATAGAAAGAAGTAAAACCTCATTCGGACGCTTCTGAGGAGTTTGTTGAAGAACGACAGCCGGCTCATCTTCAGTCCAAGCTTGACGGCGGTTTTCATGTTGCTGCGTTTTCAAACGAAAGTTGGGATCCAAGTGAGCTAAAGGGTTAGAAAACTTTACTTTACGGATCACTCGTCGAACTTTTTGCCTTGGCAAGGGCTCTGAGTCGGAGGAAATGATAGTTACCTCTGCTTCCACAGCCTGACTGGCCCCAGTGTCATCCTGGTAATGATCAGTGTCAATAAGATTGTTAAAAAATTGGCCAAGGGAATCAAGGGCTACCTCCAAGTCAGATGTATCATCAAGCTTCATCAAATCTTCAATAGTGCTCTTTTTCTTGTTTTTCGACCTCCGGGTCATTTTCTTGGCGTTTATGGCGGCGGCTTTCACTTTCTTGGCAGCCTCGTGGTCATACTTAACTTTCCAGAAGTCAGAATTGGTCTGTAGACAGATAAACACAAGATAAAGAGTCACGCAGGTATTAAAACAATACGGCTGGGAAAATACAAAAGAGAGAAATAACGACATCCTTACTTCTCGCACCGGGTTAAGCTGGCAGAAGGGGTTTAACCCGACGACATTGCAATCTTCGTATTTCCCATTCACTAGAAGAGTTGACATTGCGACAATATCTTCTTCTGTCAATTGAACGGGTCTGTGACGAAGAGAATCATCCGGGCCTCCACCATACTCATACATCAGCTTTGATCGGCGGCTCAAAGGGATGACCCGCCATGCGTGAGATCCAGCAGCGGGTCAGATCAACTCCAGTTAACCCGTTTCCCAAAAGAGCACTGATCCTTTTGATAGATGGTATCAGCCTCTTGCGTTCAGCGACGGTAAGCTTATCAGGAAGCGCGAACTTGGAGTCAAGATGATCGGGGCGATAATCCCGCAGTGGCTTCTCGTTTGCTGGTGAAATATCCCGGCAGTAGAACCAAGTCTGGTTCCAGTCCTTTGGGTGACTTGGTAAGACAATGAGGGGGAAGACGGCACCCTGCCGGCGCTGAATTGATATGCCTCCAAGCTCTAAGCTAAGGCCGTTGGTGCACTCGTTCTGCCGGTTTAGATAAAAATATTCTCTAAACAACTCCACGGTCGGCTCTTGTTGAAGATATACCTCACAGAGCACTTGGAAGTTACAGATGTTAGATATGGAGTTGGGCCCGATATCTTGAGGGTGGAGTTTGAAAAAGTGGAGGACCTCTCTGAAGAACTTGGAGCCAGGCGGTGAGAAGCCACGGTTCATGTGGTCAGTAAAAATGATCACCTCACCATCTCTTGGATTGGGCCGTTCTTCTTCCGGGTCAGGGGAACGGTAAGACATGACGGTTTTCGTTGGCAGAAATCCTATGGTGAAGAACTCTTTTAAACGTTCCTCAGTTATGGTTGAGGGAACCCAGTTACAGATGGTTGGTGTTTTGGACGGCATGATGTGCAAAGAAGAACTGAAAAGAAAAGCAACATGCTGGTTCAGTTTAATGGTGAGATTGACAGTTAAGTGATGAAGATGCAAACAAGTAATGGCGGCTTAGTTAAGGGCTAATGACATATAAGGAAAATATAGCCGGCATGATAAGCCGCCATGACTACAGATATTTGAAGAAGGCAAATCCAGCTAAGTATTGAGACAAACAAGTTTCCTGCATTGCTTGGTATTATTCCAGATCAAATGGTTATTCAAAATGAAAACAATTCTAGACCTAAAAAGTTCAGTACAGAGGAGTCAGTAAGTTCTAAAGCAGCCTTTTAATCAGAGAAAGGGATCTATGGATCAAGAGGAGGTACAAAAACACTACCGCGCGAGCATATATATAACTTTTTGGATCAGGAAAGGCTGGCAGTGGAAGAACTACGATGAACTATGAAGAACACGCAGGAGCTTGGAAACCCTAAAATGAGGATCTGAGAAGTAAAAAGGGAGACACTTACGATTGCAGATCTTCTGTGGAGGTCGCCGCTGTTCTCTGGATAGGTTCGGGTTGATGCAGCGGCCAACGTCGACGGAGACGGAGGTGAAGCGCGGCGGTGGCGAAGCTCGAGCAGCAGGGGGTTTGCGAGAGGAAGAAGACGGAGCAAGAGAGGAGAAGGAGAAGGCCGAGGCGTGCCTATTTATAAGGAAAAGATGCGAACAGACGGGCGCGAAAATCAAGGGAGAGCTGAATAATGGTTATCCAGCTATACAGGCGCCTCGATTCTCGGGAAACATTAAAGATAAAAGATCTGTTGGAAGATGACGTCATGAAAGTATTTTGCATTTTCAAGAGATGACGTCACGGCGGGTTACAAGAAAATTTCAGCGAAGATAAGAAGATGGATTTTTGTCTAAGTATTGAAGATTGACAAAGAACGAAGTTCAAAGTCAACCTGGGGCCTAATGTTGGGGATATTACTATCAGTTATGACCCGCCTAGGAGGGGCCGAGTCAGTCCCAATGGCGGGTTACACAAGAAGCCCAGTAAACATTCAAGATTATAGTTTATTAAGTCTTATAGAAGGCCCAAAGGCCTGAAGGCGGTTTAAGTCCTGATATTGTGAACCGCCGTATGTAAGGAAAGACTTGTAAAGAAAGACATGTAAAGGAAGTCACCGAGCCGGACACGATTATGAGCCGACCGGGACTCTGTAGGCCGCGAGGCGTCAACCCATGTATATAAGGGGACGACCCGGTGGCGGCTTAGGGCAAGAAACAACAAGTCGATAACCAAGCCGGCGAGTTGAGCCTCTAGGTGATTGAAACCCCAGCAATACCAATCCCAACTAGACGTAGGCTTTTACCTTCATCTTAATGGGCCGAACTAGTATAAAACCCTCTCGTGTCCTTTGTCCCGATTAACCCCTTTAAGCTTCCTAGTGCGATGGTCCTATGACTAAGTCCTTGCTCTAGGACATCTGTCGTGACAATTCCACGACAGAAAGGCTACATTCGGACACCGGAATGGTTCGGGGTCGTTTCGGATAAGTTTCGGAGTACCGGGGGTTACCGGAACCCCCTCGGAGGTTAATGGGCCACCATGGGCCTTAGTGGAGAAGAGAGAGGTCCGGCCAGGAGGTGGCACGCGCCCCCCTTGCCCAGTCCGAATTGGACAAGGGGTGGGGACGGCGCCCGCTCCTTCCTTCTCTCCTCGTCCTCCTTCCCTTCTTCTCCTACTTGGAATAGGAAAGGGGGGGTGAATCCTACTTGGACCGGGAGTCCAAGTAGGACTTCCCCCATGGTGAGCCCCCCTAGGGACGGCCACCTCTCCTCCCCTTTATATACGTGGGAGGGGGGCACCACAAAGGCACACCAAGTCTTCTCTTAGCCGTGTGCGGTGCCCCCCTCCACAGTTACACACCTCGGTCATATCGTCGTAGTGCTTAGGCGAAGCCCTGCGTCGGTAACTTCATCATCACCGTCGCCACACCGTCGTGCTGACGGAACTCTCCCTCGTCCTCAACTGGATCAAAAGATCAAGGGACGTCATCGAGCTGAACATGTGCTGAACGCGGAGGTGTTGTACGTTCAGTGCTTGGATCGGTTGGATCGCGAAGGCGTTCGACTACATCAACCGCGTTACTAAACGCTTCCGCTTTCGGTCTACGAGGGTACGTGGACACACTCTCCCCTCTCGTTGCTATGCATCTCCTAGATAGATCTTGCATGATAGTAGGAATTTTTTTGAAATACTGCGTTCCCCAACACATTTATCATGACATAAGGAAATATAAATAACATCTTTATTATTGTCTCTAGGGCATATTTACTTCATTCACCTCAAGGGTGATGTCAACAATAATAACTCATGCTATCTATATTCAACTGGATATATGTGTCTAGATCTTTCCTCACCACATGATGCTTGTCAAAGGAGAAAAATAAAAAGGAATAGAAGAAAAACTTTGACTCTTTGCATAAAAGTAAAATACATAAAAGTAAAAGATAGTCCCTTCGCAGAGGGAAGCAGAGGTTGCCATGTGCTTATTTGTTTGTATGCTCAACCCCTTAGTGCAAAAGAAAGTCAAGCCCCTTGTGATGGCGACCTTTATTATGTAGTCTGTCGCTTTTATTCTTCACCATCACAAGTTCGTGCAACGCTCAATTTTCTCTTACACTAAATGATCTCACACTTTTAGAAGCAATTTTTATTGCCTTTTGCACCGATGACAACTTACTTGAGGGATCTTGCTCAATCCCTAGGTAGGTATGGTGGACACTTGAAAATAAGATTTGGATTTAAGGGTTTTTGGATGCACAAGTAGTATCTCTACTTATTGCAGAATTTTTGGCTAGCAAAGATAGGGGGAAAGCACCACATGTTAAAGGATCCATGACAATATGACATCTATGTGAATATAAACAAACGTAAACCATTAAGTTGTCTTCCTTGTCCCACGTCAACAATTTTGTCATATAATATTTTGATGAGGGCTCACAATCACAAAAGATTTCTAGGATAGTATATTTATATGTGAATCTTCTCTTCCCTTATTAATTCTTTCATGAGTTGCATCGTTGACTAATGCTATGTTTGTCAATCTCTAATAAAGTTTTCTACTTATACTTTTCCTTATGTGGTGTCATCACCTACCATAAGATTAGTATATGATCTTTTTGATTTACTTCCTTTCTTTTATTTATTTATTTTCTCTTTTTATTCCTTAGTTTCCTTTTATTTGTGACATGAAAGTAAAGAAAGCAAAAACTCAAACTAAACTTTATTATATAACTTGCACACGATTACAAGGATAGATCACTAAGCAAACTCTCAAGGAAGAAAGGACCGAACTAACTTTTATTCATGTAAAGCAAACGATCGAACTAAAATACATAAAGGCAAAAAGATAGTGGGATGATACGATACCGGGCACCTCCCCCAAGCTTGGTGGAAGCCAAGGGGAGTGCCCATACCCGATACTCAATTATCTTTTGGTGGTGAAGAAGATGATGGTGGTGGTGATGGCAACTGTGCCTTCAGCTTCTTCATATTGTAGTTGAGGAGAGAAATTTCCTCCTTTAAATCATCGACTTCCAGCTCCAACTTCAAGATCTTGTCACATAAATCCCCTTTGCTTTTTTTGCCAAAAACGAAAAGGAATAGATTGGTTTTTAGACCGATTAGCTCTCTTAGGGAGACTTGACTTCTTGAACTCCACGTGCATATCCCCAGGTTGAGGTAGAGGAACATCCTCCTCCTCCGAGCTTGAATCTGTTGGGAAACGTAGCATGCAATTTCAAAAAAATTCCTACGATCACGCAAGATCTATCTAGGAGATGCATAGCAACGAGATGGGAAGAGTGTGTCCACGTACCCTCGTAGACCGAAAGTGGAAGTGTTAGGTTAACGAAGTTGATGTAGTCGAACGTCTTCACGATCCAACCGATCCAAGTACCGAACGCTCGGCACCTCTGTGTTCAGCACACGTTCAGCTCAATGACGTCCCTTGAGCTCTTGATCCAGTAGAGGGTCGAGGGAGAGTTCCGATAGCACGACGGCATGGTGACGGTGATGGTGATGTGATCCGTGCAGGGCTTCGCATAAGCACTATGACGCTATGACTGGAGGAGTAAACTGTGGAGGGGGGCACCGCACATGGCTAAGAAACAACCGTTGTGTCCTTGGGGTACCCCCTACCCACGTATATAAAGGATGGGGGAGGAGGAGGAGGCCGGCCCAAGGGGGGCGCCAAGAGGGGGGAGTCCTACTAGGACTCCGTTCCTAGTAGGATTCGCCCCCCTTTCCTTCCAACGGAGAGGGGGAAAGGGAAAGGAGAGAGAAGGAAATGAAAGAGGGGGGCCGCGCCCCATCACCTTGTCCAATTCTGATTGGGCAAGGGGGGGCATGCCTCCTCCCGTGGCCTGCCTCCTCTCCTCCACTATGGCCCATTAGGCCCATTAACTTTCCCGGGGGGTTCCGGTAGCCTCCAGGTACTCCAAAAAATCCCCGAACCTTATCGGAACCATTCCGGTGTCCGTATATAACCTTCCAATATATCAATCTTTACCTCTCGACCATTTCGAGACTCCTCGTCATGTCTGTGATATCATCCGGGACTCCTAACAAACTTCGGTCACCAAAACACATAACTCATAATACAAATCGTCATGAACGTTAAGCGCGTGGACCCTACGGGTTTGAGAACTATGTAGACATGACCAAGACATATCTCCGGTTAATAACCAATAGCGGAACCTGCATGCTCATATAGTCTCCTACATATTCTACGAAGATCTTTATCGGTCAAACCGCATAACAACATACGTTATTCCCTTTGTCATCGATATGTTACTTGCCCAACATTCAATCGTCGGTATCCTTATACCTAGTTCAATCTCGTTACCGGCAAGTCTCTTTACTTGTTTCGTAATGCATCATCCCACAACTAACTCATTAGTCACATTGCTTGCAAGGCTTATAGTGACGTGCATTGCCGAGAGGGCCCAGAGATACCTCTTTGATACATGGAGTGACAAATCCTAATCCTGACCTATGCCAACTCAACAAACACCTTCGGATACACTTGTAGAGCATCTTTATAATCACCCAGCTACGTTGTGATGTTTGCTAGCACACAAGGTGTTCCTCCGGTATTCGGGAGTTGCATAATCTCATAGTCAGAGGAATATGTATAGGTCATGAAGAAAGCAATAGCAATAAAACTAAACGATCATTATGCTAAGCTAACGGATGGGTCTTGTCCATCACATCATTCTCTAATGATGTGATCCCGTTCATCAAATGACAACACATGTATATGGCCAGGAAACTTAACCATCTTTGATTATTGAGCTAGTCAAGTAGAGGCATACTAGGGGACACTCTGTTTGTCTATGTATTCACACATGTACTAAGTTTCCTATTAATACAATTCTAGCATGAATAATAAACATTTATCATGATATAAGGAAATATAAATAACAACTTTATTATGGCCTCTAGGGCATATTTGCTTCAGAATTATCGATCCTCATTAAGTGAGCATCATCCTCGTCATATGTAGTTCGACCATAAGGAGATATGTCCCCATAGGTCTTTGGGTCAGCAATAAGATGTGAGACATAGCTCTCTCCGTCAGAGTCTTGGAACGACATATTTTCAGAACTGCGTAGAAAAACAACAAGAAAGAAGAACAGGGGATTTCTCCGTGATACGGTGATCAACATGTTCGGGAAGTATATATATATTTTTATCTTGGGGGACAAGCAAACAGAAGAAAAACAAAGTACGAAAGGTGTCCCAGGTGGGCACAACCCACCAGGACGCGCTAGGCAAGCCTGGCGCGCCCTGGTGTCTTGTGCCCACCAGGGTACGCTTCCCGGTAGTTTCTTATTTTCCTGTTTTTCTAAATATTCCAAAACTGACAAAACATATTTTTGTGGATTTTTCGGAGTTCGTTTACTTACCGTATCACGTACCTCCTTATTTTGACGATTCTGGAGTGTTCCGGAAGGACTCTTTTATGTGTTCTTCCGGTGTCAAAGTTTGGATAATATTACTTTCAACATTAATGGGCGTACGTGAGATATAATGTTTTATTCGTTGTCCATTGACAACCTTTGGGTTAGTACCTTCGGAATTATTTATTTTGATGGCTCCAGACTGATAAACCTCCTCGATAATGTAGGGGCCTTCCCATTTTGAGAGGAATGTTCCTGCAAAGAATCTGAAACGAGGGTTGTACAAAAGAAAGAGAACATATTCTCTGACTTTAAACTCACGCTTTTGGATTCTTTTGTCATGCCATCTTTTAACTTTTTCTTTGAATAATTTTGCATTTTCATAAGCTGGGGTTCTCCATTCATCTAAAGAGATAATATCAAATAACCGCTTTTCACCAGCAAGTTTGAAATCATAATTGAGCTCTTTGATGGCCCAATATGCTTTATGTTCTAACTCAAGAGGCAAATGGTAGGCTTTTCCATAAACCATTTTATATGGAGACATACCCATAGGATTTTTATATGTTGTTCTATAAGCCCAAAGTGCATCATCTAATTTCATAGACCAATTCTTCCTGGACCTATTGACAGTCTTTTGCAAAATTAACTTTATTTCTTTATTGCTAAGTTCAACTTGACCACTAGACTGAGGATGATAAGGTGATGCAATTCTTGGCAAGCATTTTACGGAAAGCGCCATGAATAAAGTGTGAACCACCATCAGTCATTAAATATCTAGGGACTCCAAACCTTGGGAAAATAACTTCCTTAAGCATTTTAATAGAGGTGTTGTGATTGGCACTATTGGTTGGAATAGCTTCTACCCATTTAGTAACATAATCAACAACAATCAAAATATGTGTATACCCATTAGAGGAAGGAAAAGGTCCCATGTAATCAAATCCCCAAACATCAAATGGTTCAACAACAAGTGAATAATTCACAGGCATTTCTTGACGCTTACCGATATTACCTATTCTTTGACATTCATCACAAGATAAGATGAACTTATGGACATACTTGAAGAGTGTAGGCGAATAAAATCCAGATTGCAATACCTTGTGAGCAGCTCTATCTCCGGCATGATGCCCTCCATAAGCTTCGGAGTGACATTTCCGTAGGATTTGTCCCTGTTCATGCTCAGGTACACAATGTCTAATAATACCATCTACTCCTTCCTTATAAAGATGTGGGTCATCCCAAAAGTAATGTCTTAAATCATAGAATTTTTTTATTTTGTTGATATGTAAAGCTAGGTGGTAAATATTTAACAACAATGTAATTAGCATAATCAGCATACCAAGGAGTACTATGAGCAACATTTATTGCAGCTAACTGCTCATCAGGAAAACTATCATCAATAGGTAGTGGGTCATCAGGCACATTTTCAAGCCTAGATAAATTATCAGCTACTGGGTTCTCAGCTCCTTTTCTATCGATGATATGTAAATCAAATTCTTGTAACAAGAAACCCATCGAATAAGTCTAGGTTTAGCATCTTTCTTTTCCATAAGATATTTAATAGCAGCATGGTCTGTGTGAACAATTACTTTGGAATCAACAATATAAGGTCTAAATTTATCACAAGCAAACACCACCGCTAAGAATTCTTTTTTAGCAGTAGCATAGTTTCGTTGAGCACTGTCTAGAGTTTTACTAGCATAATGAATAACTTTCAGTTTCTTATCAACTCTTTGTCCTAGAACTGCACCAACAACATAATCACTAGCATCACACATAATTTCAAAAGGCAAGTTCCAATCAGGTGGTTGAACAATAGGTGCAGAAATTAAGGCTTTCTTGAGAGTTTCAAAGGCTTCTAAACAATCATCATCGAAAACAAAAGGGATATCCTTTTCAAAAGACTCGTAAGAGGCCTAGAAATTTTAGAGAAGTCTTTAATAAATCTCCTATAGAAACCAGCATGACCTAAGAAACTACGAATACCTTTTATATCTTTAGGACATGGCATTTTCATCAACCTTAGCTTTGTCTACTTCAATACCTCTTTCAGAAATTTTATGACCCAAGACAATGCCTTCATTAACCATAAAGTGGCACTTCTCCCAAATCAAGACAAGATTTGTTTGTTCACATCTCTGCAAAACTGGATCAAGATTGCTTAAACAATCATCAAAAGACTTCCCATAAACAGAGAAGTTATCCATGAAAACCTCAACAATCTTTTCACAGAAGTCAGAGAATATAGCAGTCATACATCTTTGAAAAGTAGCAGGTGCATTACATAAACCGAAAGGCATACATCTATAAGCATAAGTTCCAAAGGGACAAGTAAAAGTGGTCTTTTCTTGATCAGGTTGAGAAACATGTATTTGTGAAAAACCAGAATATCCATCAAGGAAGCAAAAGTGTGTGTGCTTAGATAATATTTCAAGCATTTGATCAATAAAAGGCAGAGGGTAATTATCTTTTCTAGTTGCTTTGTTTAATTTTCTAAAATCAATTACCATTCTATAACCTGTAACAATTCTTTGTGGAATAAGTTCATTCTTATCATTAGGAACAACAATTATACCTCCTTTCTCAGGGACACAATGAACATGACTTACCCATCTACTATCAGCTATGGGATAGATTATACCTGCTTCCAGAAGTTTTAATATCTCTGTTCTTACCACTTCCTTCATTTTTGGATTTAACCGACATTGGTGATCAACAACGGGTTTAGCATCAGGTTACATATTAATTTTGTGCTGACATAGAGTGGGACTAATGCCCTTTAAATCATCAAGAGTATATCCAATAGCAGCTCGGTGCTTCCTTAGAACTTTCAATAATCTTTCTTCTTCATGTTCTGAAAGGTTAGCACTAACAATAACAGGATATATCTTCTTTTCATCAAGATAAGCATATTTCAAAGTGTCTGGCAATTGTTTTAATTCAAACACAGGATCACCTTTAGGTGGAGGAGGTCCTCCTAGAGTTTCAATAGGAAATTTGTGTTTAATTAGAGGACATTGTTCAAAGAAAATCTTATCTATTTCATTTCTTTCATGCATATGTAAATCATTTTCATGGTCTAGCAAATATTGTTCTAAATGATCAGTAGGTGGTACAACAATAGAAGCAAGACCAATTAATTCATCCTTACTAGGCAATTCTTTTTCATGAAGCTTTCTACTAAACTTGGAAAAATTAAACTCATGAGGCTCATCACCAAAACTAACACCGACAGTTTGTTTCTCAAAATCTATCTTAGCATTAACGGTGTTCAAGAAAGGTCTACCAAAGATAATGGGACAAATTCATCTTGTGGGGAACCAAGAACAAGAAAATCAGTAGGGTATTTTATTTTTCCACATAAGACTTCAACATCTCTAACAATACCAATTGGTAAAATAGTGTCTCCATTAGCAAGTTTAATAGTAACATCTATGTGTTCTATCTCTGCGGGTGCTATGTCATTCATAATTTCTTGATATAAGGTTTAAGGAATAGCACTCACACTAGCACCTATGTCACATAAACCATGATAATAGTGATCTCCTATTTTAACTCAGATAACGGGTGATGTCTACTACACAACCTTCTTCTTGTAGACGTTGTTGGGCCTCCAAGTGTAGAGGTTTGTAGGACAGTAGCAAATTTCCCTCAAGTGGATGAACTAAGGTTTATCAATCCGTGGGAGGCGTAGGATGAAGATGGTCTCTCTCAAGCAACCCTGCAACCAAATAACAAAGAGTCTCTTGTGTCCCCAACACACCCAATACAATGGTAAATTGTATAGGTGCACTAGTTCGGCGAAGAGATGGTGATACAAGTGGTATATGGATGGTAGATAAAGGTTTTTGTAATTTGAAAATATAAAAACAGCAAGGTAACTAATGATAAAAGTGAGCACGAACGGTATTGCAATGCGTTGAAACAAGGCCTAGGGTTTATACTTTCACTAGTGCAAGTTCTCTCAACAATAATAACATAATTGGATCATATAACTATCCCTCGACATGCAACAAAGAGTCACTCCAGAGTCACTAATAGCGGAGAACAAACAAAGAGGTTATGGTAGGGTACGAAACCACCTCAAAGTTATCCTTTCTGATCGATCTATTCAAGAGTCTATAGTAAAATAACACGAAGCTATTCTTTCCGTTCAATCTATCCTAGAGTTCTTACTAGAATAACACCTTAAGACACAAATCAATCAAAACCCTAATGTCACCTAGATACTCCAATGTCACCTCAAGTATCCGTGGGTATGATTATACGATATGCATCACACAATCTCAGATTCATCTATTCAACCAACACAAAGAACTTCAAAGAGTGCCGCAAAGTTTCTACCGGAGAGTCAAGACGAAAACATGTGCCAACCCCTATGCATAAGTGCACGTGGTCACGGAACACGCAAGTTGATCACCAAAACATACATCAAGTGGATCACATGATATCCCATTGTCACCACAGATAAGCACGTGTAAGACATACATCAAGTGTTCTCAAATCCTTAAAGACTCAATCCGATAAGATAACTTCAAAGGGAAAACTCAATCCATTACAAGAGAGTAGAGGGGGAGAAACATCATAAGATTCAACTATAATAGCAAAGCTCGCGATACATCAAGATCGTACCACCTCAAGAACACGAGAGAGAGAGAGAGATCAAACACATAGCTACTGGTACATACCCTCAGCCCCGAGGGTGGACTACTCCCTCCTCATCATGGAGAGCGCCGGGACGATGAAGATGGCCACGGGAGAGGGATTCCCCCTCTGGTAGGGTGCCGGAACGGGTCTAGATTGGTTTTCGGTGGCTACGGAGGCTTCTGACGGCGGAACTCCCGATCTATTGTGCTCCCCGATGGTTTTAGGGTATATTCGTATATATATAGGAGGAAGAAATACGCCAGGGGAGTCACGAGGGGCCCACGAGGGTGGAGGGCGCGCCCCCTGCCTCGCGCCTTCCTCGTTGCTTCCCTTACGTACACCCCAACTCTTCTGGATTGCTTCCATTCCAAAAATCAGTTCCGTGAAGTTTCAGGTCAATTGGACTCCGTTTGATTTTCCTTTTCTGTGATACTCTAAAACAAGGAAAAACAGAAACTGGCACTGGCACTGGGCTCTAGGTTAATAGGTTAGTCCCAAAAATCATAAAAAATAGCATACAAATGCATATAAAACATCCAAGGTTGATAATATAATAGCATGGAACAATCAAAAATTATAGATATGTTGGAGACGTATCAGCATCCCCAATCTTAATTCTTGCTCGTCCTTGAGTAGGTAAATGATAAAAACAGAATTTTCGATGTGGAATGCTACCTAACATATTTATCCATGTAATTCTCTTTATTGTGGCAAGAATATTCAGATCCATAAGATTCAAGACAAAAGTTTAATATTGACATAAAAATAATAATACTTCAAGCATACTAACAAAGTAATCATGTCTTCTCAAAATAACATGGCCAAAGAAAGCTATCCCTACAAAATCATATAGTCTGGCTATGATTATACGATATGCAACACACAATCTCAGATTCATCTATTCAACCAACACAAAGAACTTCAAAGAGTGCCCCAAAGTTTCTACCGGAGAGTCAAGACGAAAACGTGTGCCAACCCCTATGCATAAGTTCACGTGGTCACGTAACTCACAAGTTGATCACCAAAACATACATCAAGTGGATCACATGATATCCCATTGTCACCACAAATAAGCACGTGCAAGACATGCATCAAGTGTTCTCAAATCCTTAAAGACTCAATCCGATAAGATAACTTCAAAGGGAAAACTCAATCCATTAGAAGAGAGTAGAGGGGGAGAAACATCATAAGATCCAACTATAATAGCAAAGCTCGTGATACATCAAGATCGTACCACCTCAAGGACATGAGAGAGAGAGAGAGAGATAAAACACATAGCTACTGGTACATACCCTCAGCCCCGAGGGTGGACTACTCCCTCCTCGTCATGGAGAGCGCCGGGATGATGAAGATGGCCACCGGAGAGGGATTCCTCCTCCAGCAGGGTGCCAGAACGGGTCTAGATTGGTTTTCGGTGGCTATAGAGGCTTCTGGCGGCGGAACTCCCGATCTATTGCGCTCCCCGATGGTTTTAGGGTATATTGGTATATATAGGAGGAAGAAATACGTCAGGGGAGCCACGAGGGGCCCACGAGGGTGGAGGGCGCGCCCCCTGCCTCGTGCCTTCTCATTGCTTCCCCTACGTACATCCCAAGTCTTCTGGATTGCTTCCGTTCCAAAAATAAGTTCCATGAAGTTTCAGGTCAATTGGAGTCCGTTTGATTTTCCTTTTCTGCGATACTCTAAAACAAGGAAAAAACAAAAACTGGCACTGGGCTCTAGGTTAATAGGTTAGTCCCAAAAATCATATGAAATAGCATATAAATGCATATAAAACATCCAAGGTTGATAATATAATAGCATGGAACAATAAAAAATTATAGATACGTTGGAGATGTATCAACGAGCATGCCAACAACAGGTCTATGTTTATCCTTTTTATCAAGTTTGGTAATTCTAGCAGCTTCTTCACAGAAGTAAATAGCATGCCCATCCATATCTTCTTCCAAGAGATCTTTAACCATAACAATACTAGGTTCTACTTTGATTTGTTCATCAGGTTTAGGTGTTCTAATATAGCTTTTGTTAACCACAGTTGAAAGTTTAGCATGTTCCTTTATCCTAACAGGGAAAGGTGGTTTCTCAATATAAGCAAAAGGAATAACTGGATCAACATTGTAAAGTATAGTCTCTTCATTAACTGGTACCGGTTCTTTGATTTCTTCTTTAATAGGTGGGTGATATTTAAACCACTTCTCTTTAGGGAGTTCAACATGAGTAGCACATGATTCACAAAAGGAGGCTACTATCTCAGAGTCAAGTCCATATTTAGTGCTAAACTTTTGAAAAGCATCGGTATCCATAAAAGATTTAACACAATCATACTTAAGTTTAATACCTAACTCTTTACCTTTGTCGAGTTCCCAATCTTCAGAGTTGCATTTAATTCTTTCCAAAAGATCCCACCGGAATTCAATAGTCTTCTTCATAAAAGAACCATCACAATAAGTATCAAGCATGGTTTGATCATTACGAGAAAGCCGAGCATAAAAATTCTGGATAATAATTTCTCTTGAGAGCTCATGATTGGGGCATGAATATAACATTGACTTAAGCCTCCCACAAGCTAGAGCGATACTTTCTCCTTCATGAGGCCAAAAATATTATATATAATTCCGATCACGATGAACTAGATGCATAGGACAATTTTTTTGGTGGAACCCCAATTTCAATCGATTCCAATTCCAAGATCCAATATCATCGCATAGCCTATACCATGCCAATGCCTTTCCCTTCAAAGATAAAGGGAAAACCTTCTTCATAACTTCATCTCCGGTTAAACCTGCAAGCTTGAACAATCCACAAATTTGTTCTACATATATCAAGTGAATATCAGGATGTTCGGTTCCATCTCGTGCATAAGGATTAGATAGCAGTTGTTCTATCATACCCGAAGGAATTTCATATTCAATATTTTCAGTAGGTGTAGTAGGTTGATGGGTAGCTAATTGTGGTTCCGGTTGAGGTGAAGATACCCCGAACAAACCCCTCAAAGGATTGTTTTCCGTAGTAACAAGTGACAATAAATTTCAGCACACTATAGAAATGTTTCCTTACCAAATTCCACTTACCAAAGGTGCTTCACTCCCCGACAATGGCGCCAGAAAATAGCCTTGATGACCCACAAGTATAGCGGATCAATTGTAGCTCTTTTCTATAAGTAAGAGTGTCGAACCCAACGAGGATCAGAAGGAAATGACAAATGGTTTTCAACAAGATAATGTCTGCAAGTGCTGAAATTGTAAGTAGTAGAGTAGTTTGATAGCAAGATAATTTGTAACGAGAAAGTAACTATAGTAGCAATAAAAGTGCAGCAAGGTAGCCCAATCCATTTGAGGCAAAGGACATGCCAAAACGGTCTCTTATGATAAGCAAAGCGTTCTTGAGGGTACACGGGATTTTCATCTAGTCATTTTCATCATGTTGGTTTAATTCGTGTTCGGTACTTTGATAATTTGATATGTGGGTGGACTGGTGCTTAGGTGTTGTTCTTACTTGAACAAACCTCCTACTTATGATTAACCCACCCGCAAGCATCCGCAACTACGATAAAAGTATTAAGAATAAATTCTAACCATAGCATTAAACTTTTGGATCCAATCTGTCCCTTACGGAATAGCACATAAACTAGGGTTTAAGCTTCTGTCACTCTCGCAACCCATCATCTAATTGCTACTCCACAATGCATTCCCTTAGGCCCAAATATGGTGAAGTGTCATGTAATCGACGTTCACATGACACCACTAAGGTAATCACAACATACATACTATCAAAATATCGAACACATATCAAGTTCACATGATTACTTGCAAGATGATTTCTCCCGTGACCTCAAGAATAAAAGTAACTACTCACAAATGATAATCATGCTCAAGATCACAGGGGTATTAAATAGCATATTGGATCTGAACATATAATCTTCCACCAAATAAACCATATAGTAATCAACTACAAGATGTAATCAACACTACTAGTCACCCACAAGCACCAATCTATAGTTCCTTTAACAAGATTGAACACAAGAGATGAACTAGGGTTTGAGATGAGATGGTGTTGTTGAAGATGTTGATGGATATTGCCCTCCCCAAGATGGGAGAGTTGTTGGTGATGATGATGACGATGATTTCCCCTCCGGGAGGGAAGTTCCCCCGACGGAATCGCTCCGCCGGAGGGCAAAAGTGCTCCTGCCCAAGTTCCGCCTCGAGACGGCGGCGCCCCGTCCCGAAAGTCCAATCCTTATTTTTTCTAGGACAAAATGACTTATATACCAGAAGATGGGCACCGGAGGTGGGCCTGGGTGAGCACAACCCACCAGGGCGCGCCTGGGCTCCCTGGCGCGCCCAGGTGGGTTGTGCCCACCCGGTGGGCCCCCTCTGGTAGTTATTTGCTCCAATATTCCTCAAATAATCCATAAAACATCTCCGTGAAGTTTCAGCTTGTTTGGAGTTGTGCAGAATAGGTGGCCTGATGTAGCTTTTCCAGGTCCAGATTTCAGCTGCCGGAATTCTCCCTCTTTGTGTATACCTTGCATATTATGAGAGAAAAGGCATTAGAATTACTCCAAAAAGCATTATTATTGATGAAAACATTATAAATAATAGTAAGAAAACATGATGCAAAATGGACGTATCAAGGCTCCCAACACCACCACGAAGCTTCACCACAATGGATTGTGGCTCCGAGGTGACCTCTTTCGTCTAAGGTGCTCAAACACCCAAGAGTAACAAGATTCACTAGGGATTGGTGGGGGAATCAAATATCTCTTGGTTGAAGTGTAGATCGGGGCCCTCTCAACCAAACCCTAGAAAATCAACAAGAGTTGTTGGCTAGGGAGATAAATCGGGCAAAAATGGAGCCTTAAGCAACAATGGAGCTTAGGAGGGAAAAAGGTGAGTCCTCTTGAAGAAGAAGACTCAATTATATAGTGGGGGTTGGGATCCAACCATTATGCCCCTTCAGCCCATTCACAAGCGGTACTTCCGCTGGTACGGTAATTTCAGACGAAACACACAGCTGAGTAGTTCAAGGAGGCGGTAGTGCCGCTAGAGCGGTACTACCGCTCCCACCAGTGGTACTACCGCTAGGTGTTGCGCGTGTAGGTGAAACCACGTTAGAAAGTTGGGCAGCGCGGTACTACCGCCACAACTGCAGCTCTACTTCCGCTCGAAGGAACATGTAGTATAGAGAGAGAAAACTAAGCGGTACTCCATGTGGTAGAAGATGTCGATAGTACCGCTCTGACAGGGCAGTACTTCCGCTTAGCTCTTGTGCCTATGACGAGGACTGCGGTAGTGGGGTAGTAGAGAGAAGCCATCTAGCTACTCATTACAAAGCACCTCTTCCCATGGCAAGATAAATCAATCTAGTTGGCCAAACCAAATCAATAGATCGGAGAAGAAATACGAAGCTATAACAATCATGCATAAAAGAGTTCAAAGAAAACTCAAATAATATTCATGGATAGATCTGATCATAAACTCACAATTCATTGGATCCCAACAAACACACCAAAAAAAGTCATTACATCGAATAGATCTCCAAGAACACCGAGGAGAACATTGTATTGAAGATAAAATAGAGAGAAGAAGCCATCTAGTTACTAACTATGGACCCATAGGTCCGTGGTAAACTACTCATGCATCATCGGAGGGTAGCAAGGATGATGTAGAGCCCCCTCTGTGATCTAATCCCCCTCCGGCAGAGTGCGAGAAAAGGGCTCCAGATGGGATCTCATTGTTTTGAAACTTGAAACTTACGACGATAGAAAAAGTATTTCATGGACTCCTCTGTTGGTTTCACGATTTTAGAGAATTTATAGAGGCGAAGTTAGGTTAAACGAAGCCTCATGGGCCCCACAAGCCACGAGGGCGCGCCTACCCCCTAGGCGCGCCCTGGTGCCTCGTGGGCCCACACTTCATCATTTGGTCTTCTCCTGAAGCTACTAGTGTCTCTTTTGTCCAAAAAATCTCAAAAAAGTTTCGTGGCATTTGGACTTCGTTTGGTACTGATATTCTGTGAAACCAAAAACAAGCAAAAAATAGCAACTAACACTGGGCACTAAGTTAATAGGCTAGTCCCAAAAAATGATATATAATTGCTTGAAAGTGTATATAAAACATCCAAGATTGATGATATAATAGCCTGGAACAATAAAAAATTATTGATATGTTGGAGACGTATCAGAGCCATCTTCATCACCAAGCACAAGGGGGCTACGATATCATCATCACTGTCATCATCATCATCATCCTTATCATTGTAACATCAGGAACCCTAGTGGATTATCTTGTGTGTTACTTGTATCATTCACTCATGTTTGCCATGTAACGCCCCGAGACCGATGTGCCAGGTGTCGTCCAGTTATTCGCTGTTGTTGCGTTGTCATTGCTTGCGTGTCATGCATTGCATATCATGTCATCATGTGCATTTTATTTGCATACATGTTCGTCTCATGCATCCGAGCATTTTTTCCGTTGTCCGTTTTGCAATCCGGCGCTTCGTTCTCCTCCGGTGGTCATTTATACCTTTCTTTCGTGTGTGGGGATTAAACATTTCCGGATTGGACCGAGACTTGCCAAGCGGCCTTGGTTTACTACCGGTAGACCGCCTGTCAAGTTTCGTATCATTTGGACTTCGTTTGATACTCCAACGGTTAACCGAGGCACCGAAAAGGCTTCGTATGTGTTGCAGCCCAACACCCTTCCAATTTGGCCCAAAACCCACCTAACTCTGCTCCATCATCTAGAGCGTTCGATCACGATCGCGTGGCCAAAAACCGCACCTCATTTGGACTCTCCTAGCTCCCTCTACCTATAAATATGTGATCCCCTCTGAAATCCCGCAGTCCAAACCCAAAAACTCCTCTCGCGCCACCGGACGCGTCCACGCCGCGCCGGACGTGTCCACCGCCCGACGCCACCTCACTCCCACCAATGGGGAGCCGCCACGCCAGCTTCCCCGCCACCACGACCAATCGGCACCCGCCACCTCACCCGGCCAGCTCTCTCTCTCTGCCGCGGCCCGCGCAGGCCCATCTTGCTCCGCCGCCCGGGAGACGCCGCCGCCTTCGCCCGATCTTCTCCGCCGCCGCCTACGCGAAGCTCCGCGCCGCCCGAAGCTCCCCGCCGCCTAGCGCTCCTCGCCGGCAACTGCCGCCGCCGCCGCCATGCTCGAGCTCCGCCGCCAAGTCCGCGCCCACCGGCCGCCGTCTCCGTCGCCGGCGCGCCACCGCGGCCCCGCCGCCTCCTCGCCGGAACTCGTCAGATCCGCCGCCCGCCGCCACCGGACATCGCCTCGCCACCCCGTCGTCCTCGCCGGATTCGATCCGCTCCGGCCACCTCCCTCAACTCCGGCGAGATTCCGGCCGGATCCGGATCGGGACCAGATCCACCGGTCCCTGATCCAAACACCTCGTCCCCGTTCCGTACCGCTCCGTCCCGCTCCACCTCGTCCCGGTTTGACTTTTTCCGAAGGTATAATTCCACTAAGTCCCAGAAATTCTGATCTATATGCTCATGTTCGTAGCCCCGTAACTTTGCATCCGTAGCTCCGATTCATGCATATAGCATATCAAAATGTTCATCTTAGAGAGTACATCATTTCATTCCATTGCATCATTTTCATTTGAGTTCATCTTGATGCCCGAAATGCTGTTAGAAGAGGGCTACTTGAGTTAATTGTCAGATCTGCTACTCCGTTTAGCACTTTTGTCATTTTTGCCATGATTATTGTGTGCATGATATGCCCGTGAATTCTACATGTGTTTTGTTAAGGGTTTTGTCATCTTTCCAGAGGTGCAACCCATGTATTTTTGTGATGTGTGTGGTGACTTGTGCAAGCTTGCAAAGTGGTGCACTTGCTAATTCTGTTTTCAGGGACTTAGTAATTCCACTAAGTCCTTGATCTGTTTATTTCATGACGCCATATGTTCATGTTGTTTCCTAGTGATCCGTGCCTCTTTTGAGGATGATCAGTAAGGATGTTTTGTTAATGTTGTAGTGCTCTATCCATCCATGTCTTTGTTTGCAATTATGGAGCACCCTAGCTTGAGTCAATCGAGCTCTACTTTTGCTACTTTGTGAATCTGGGCAGATTGTCAACTTGTTTGCAATTTTGCCGGTGATGTTGTAGTTGATCCGTGCATGCTATGCTATTGTTCTTGACATGTCTAGCTTGAATTTTGTGCCTTCTTTATGGGTGTATGCTTGTCTACTTGCACCGTAGTGAGTGCATCGAGCTCGTAAACATGCCTACTTGAGTTATATTTCAGCATGTGCCAGTTTTCACTAAGTCTGAAAACTGATTATGTTTTTGCTATGTTCACATGCTTGCAATTGTATTTTCTGGTCCTTTTTGGCTCAAGGTCACTAAGGTACTTTTGTTAAGCTCTTTGAGTAGCTCCATGCCATGCTTTACTTTGTCATGATCAGGTCCTGTAGCATGTAGTTTTGTTGCTTCGAAGAGGGCTACCTGATCTGAAATTCCAGACAAGTGTTAATTTCACTAAGTCTGAGATCTGTTTGTCATATGCATTTTTGCCATGCTTGTTTGAACCTGTTAATGGATGATTTGGCCGTAGCTCAGTGCTAGACTTTTGTTAAGCATCTTGTGTGCATCCCTTCTATGTATTTTTTTGTCATGTTTGGGTGCTGTAGCATGTTCATCTCATTGCATTTAGATGCCTACTTGCTGTAAATCGCAGACCGGTGTCATTTTTGAATCGCTTGCCATTTCCAAACTGTAACTCCGATTCCGGCGTTCTTTATATCGTTTTCAAGCGATTTCGTCTCATCTTTCCAGTGGCGCACTTGGATTTCCAAGTTGAGGCCAGGTTCTTGCATTTCCTGTCACATCTTGTGTTTTGCATCCCGCATCGCATCCCGCATAGCATATCATCATTGCATCATATCGCTTGATCCTTGCACGTGGTTGATTGTATCCTTGTTGCTTGTTTGTCTTGTTTGGGTAGAGCCGGGAGACGAGTTCACTAACGAGGATCCCGTTGAGTTTGCTTTTGAGGATCCAGTCAACTCTGACAACTTTGCAGGCAAGATGATCATACCCTCGAAATCACTACTATCTTTGCTATGCTAGTTTGCTCGCTCTTTTGCTATGCCTTTGCTACGATGCCTACCACTTCTTGCAAGCCTCCCAAATTTCCATGTCAAACCTCTAACCCATCTTGTCCTAGCAAACCGTTGATTGGCTATGTTACCGCTTTGCTCAGCCCCTCTTATAGCGTTGCTAGTTGCAGGTGAAGATTGGAGGTCGTTCCTTGTTGGAACATTTATTTACTTGTTGGGATATCATTATATTGCCATGTTATCTTAATGCATATATATACTTGGTAAAGGGTGGAAGGCTCGGCCTCTCGCCTAGTGTTTTGTTCCACTCTTGCCGCCCTAGTTTCCGTCATATCGGTGTTATGTTCCCGAATTTTACGTTCCTTACGCGGTTGGGTTATAATGGGAACCCCTTGATATTTCGTCTTGATTAAAGCTTTTTCAGCAATGCCCAACCTTGGTTTTACCATTTGCCACCTAGCCTTTTCTTTCCCTTGGGTTCTGCAGACTCAAGGGTCATCATTATTTTAACCCCCCCCGGGCCAGTGCTCCTCTGAGTGTTGGTCCAAACTGTCAGCCGCCGGTGGCTACCAGGGGCAACTCTGGGATGGCCTACCGGAAGTTTAGACAATCTGAGTGTGCCCTGAGAAAGAGATATGTGCAGTTCCTATCGGGATTTGTCGGCACATTCGGGCGGTGTTGCTGGTCTTGTTTTAACCTGTCGAAATGTCTTGAGTAACCAAGATACTGAGTCTGATCGGAACGTCTTGGGAGGAGGTCTATTCCTTCGTTGACCATGAGAGCTTGTCATGGGCTAAGTTGGGACTCCCCTGTAGGGATTTGAACTTTCGAAAGCCGTGCCCGCGGTTATGGGCAGATGGGAATTTGTTAATGTCCGGTTGTAGATAACTTGAACCTTATTTAATTAAAATGAATCAACTGAGTGTGTTACCGTGATGGCCTCTTCTCGGTGGAGTCCGGGAAGTGGACACGGTGTTGGAGTAATGTTTGCGCAGGTTGCTCTCTAGTTTCTCGCTCGCGCTTTGCCTCCTCTTCTCGCTCTCCTTTGCGAATAAGTTAGCCACCATACTTGCTAGTCGCTTGCTGCAGCTCCACTTATATTTACCTTGCCATACCTATAAGCTTAAATAGTCTTGATCGCGAGGGTGCGAGATTGCTGAGTCCCTGTGGCTCACAGATTACTATTACACCAGATGCAGGGCCTGATGATTCCGCTCCAGGAGACGCGTATGAGCTCAAGTGGGAGTTCGACGAAGACTCTCAACGTTACTATGTTTCCTTTCCCGTTGATCAGTAGTGGTGCCCAGTTGGGGGTGATTGGGACCGTTGTCGCATGTTGGGTTCTCTTTTATTTTGGCGCCGTAGTCGGGCCATGAGTGTTTGGTTGATGTAATGTTATTTATGTACTTGATGGACGTGACGAGTGTAAGCCAACTATGTTATCTCCCCTTTCATTATTATATTACATGGGATGTTGTGAAGATTGCCTAACTTGCGACATATGCCTTCAATGCGATTATGCCTCTAAGTCGTGCCTCGACACGTGGGAGATATAGTCGCATCGAGGGTGTTACATGCCATCACCCCCTTTGCATGATGTTTAGATTCCATCGTTGTAGCTACAAAACCTCCCTTAGAGTCACGTAAGATTGCGCCACCTTCACCTGAGTCCGCATGGTAAGAAGCATCAACATTAATTTTTATGTAGCCTGTCGCCGGCCTGGACCAGCTACCTTGTCGAGTTGATGCAAGCTTCTTTCTTGCTACCAGTTTACCATAATGCCTTTGATTTGTAAAGTCGATCGTGTCGTCGTACCAATATTTTCATCGTGGGATACGTGACGCCTTTCCCACCAAATATACCAACACACAACCATTGCGGGCTCCTTTGCCTTTTCCCCTGAGAATGGAACACCACCTAGTAGGTTCCAACATATAATCTCATCAAGTATTAAAGAACCCGATCTGTATTATGCTGCCACACTCGCCTCAAGACCAAGTTCCTTCCAAAACTCCTTTACTCTCTCACAAATGAACAACATATGTTTGAGGTCTTCGGGATCCACCTTGCTGGGCAAGTCATCGGAGTCTTAATATGCTTGTTCGCCAAGGTACAATAACATGGAATAATTTTGTGTAGAGCTCTCCAAATAAAAATATGCACCTTGGGAGGAATTCTCAAGTCCCAAAGTAACTTCCATACCACCATATGTGTAACAACACCTGCCCTAGTCCGGTACTCCGCTTTTCCATTCTGCATGGTATGTTGATCAAATAGTAAAACTCGGAGACTTACATAGTTGCCAAGCTATGAAATCCGGTTGATCTTAAGAAGAAGTGGAATTTGTAAAATCCTGTTAGCATCAATATGCCAAAAATTATCATGTATCAGCTGCACATCCCACTGGTCCATTTGAGGGTCAATAAGATCCTGCATAGTCTCAAGAAGATAATACCCACGTTGAGTCAAAACACACTTATCATGAGTAGTTGGAACCCAAACATCGGACCAAATTTTAATGTTTGCCCCACTACCTGGTCTCCAAACTGCATCCTCCTGAAAGTCTTTAATCTTGACATGATACCGCGCCATGTAAATGAGGCACCTTTTTATAGCTCAGCTTTAAAAAGGTCTTCATCCGGGTATTATTTTGCTTGAAGCACCTGAGCACATATGAGTGAGGTTCACATATAAGTATCCAACACTGCTTAGTCAACATTGCTTGATTAAAACAATTTAATCACGAAATCCCATTCCTCCCTCCTTTTTGTGGATACACATCTTCCACCAAGCTTTCCAATGCAATTTTCTTTGATTATGCAAGCCACCCCACCAGTACCTAGTAATTGCACCACAAATACTCTTGCATATATTCTTTGACAAACTGAAAATGGACATTGCATATATCGGAATAGATTATGCAACAAATTTTAACAATACTTCTTTCCCTCCCATTGATAGCATCCTCACATTCCACCCACCAATAAGAGCCCAAACTCTATTAAGCGGACGCTGAAACAGTCACCGCGGTCCACCTCCACATGTGGGGGTAATCCAAGATACCCACTGTCACTGCCTCAACCACAAATTTAAGTTCTTTTCGCGTAGGAAGTGATCAAGATTATGAAACATTCTTGGACCTGCGGCACGATGATTGTTTCTTCTTTTGTCATGAGTTTAGTGATTTTTCGTTTGAGTTTTTTCCTAGGGAAGCCAATATGACGGCACATGGTTTAGCTAGTAAGTCGGAGCTTAGCCCTCTTGTGTGGCAAGAGGATCCTCATAATTTTCTTGTGTCCGCCTTGTCAAACCATGTAAATGTTTTGCCTAATGAATAAAACCGCCATGAAGGCTTTCTCTCAAAAAAGAAGAACAATGCCAGTACAAGTTTTTTCTTTCTTGTTCGTGTTTTTTAGGGGAGTTTTTTTTGGAGGGGTAGAGTTTTTCTTCTTCGATCGAAACGGCAGCACCACCACCGGGCCAGGAAATGGAAATCCTATCCTGCAGCAGCCCAGCCCAACATCGCCAAGATTTGGATGCGCCACCCAAATATCTCGACCCCCCTTGCCCACTTTTTTCCGTGCGCCTGCCTTCCCATATTTCCCCTCCCCGGATCCACCCATCCCGTTCGCCAGCTCCGCCCTCGCTTCTTCCCGGTGCGCCACCGTCAGGTACCTTCCTCCGCAGTTCTAGAACCTTCTCGACGCTTCCATCCATTCCCACTCCTTCAATTCGCGTCCCTAGCTCTACCAGCAGCGCGGGGTTGCAGCCTTGCGCCCGGATTTCATTCCCCCGCGGCTGCTTGCTCTAGATCTCCGAGTTCCTTAGGCGCTTTTCTGTAGATCTGCGGGGTTTTTCGGCGTAGGTACGTGGTCATGGGGGCTGTAGTACCTGCTCTGCCATCGATGTGTCAACTGTGGAGTGTTTCATGGTTGCCGAACGCTTCCGATTTTAGGCGCGTAGGAAATAGGGAATTGCTCGTCTGGTTAGAGGCAAGGTCGGTTGAATTTTAGGTTTTCATAGTAACCTTTTGCAGTATTTTGCTCCCAGTGAGTGGCTGTGCCCTCTGTTTGTTGGAGAATTTTTGTCATCGCGCTTCTATACTTAGAAATCACTGTTCTAGTTTGGTTGCACTGCGTTAGTTACTTCTTAAGGTAGTCAATTATTGTTTAATCGGAGGGGAATTAACGTTTACTAGTAACTTGGATGTGAATGTTCTAGATTGTGAGGGAATGGATGGATTTTGCATGATCTTGCTCTAGGCAATGACTAGTCTTCTGCAATTATCATTACACCGTTCAGATGTTGTTGTCCAGATAAAAGATTTATACCAAAATAACTATGGATGTAATTTATGCGTGATTTTGATCAATAAAAATGTTCTTGTTACAGGGTATACCTCACATGTTCTAGGTCGTTGGTGAGAGTTTGTGCTTCAGATGGCTGGGGCACTGCACAGTTCTTGTTGTCCGGTGTTATTGTTGGCTGTGCTCTTACTGACTTTGTCTCCAGGCAATGCATTCTACTTGCCTGGCAGCTACATGCACACATACTCCCAAGGTGAGAATATATGGGCAAAGGTTAATTCACTCACGTCCATTGAGACTGAGATGCCGTTCAGCTACTACAGTCTGCCATACTGCCGTCCACCTGGCGGCATCAAGAAGAGCGCCGAGAACCTGGGTGAGCTTCTCATGGGTGACCAGATCGACAACTCACCCTACCGGTTCCGTGTGAATGTCAATGAGTCCCTCTTCCTCTGCACCACAAAAGGGCTTAATGAGAATGATGCAAAGCTTCTGAAGCAGCGGGCCCGTGATCTTTATCAGGTGAACATGATGCTGGACAATCTGCCTGTCATGCGTTTTGCTGAGCAGAATGGTATCACAGTACAGTGGACTGGTTTTCCTGTTGGTTACACTCCCGCTGGTAGTGCTGATGATTATATCATCAACCATTTAAAGTTTAAGGTCTTGGTCCATGAGTACGAAGGAACAAATGTAGAAATAATCGGTACTGGAGAAGAAGGATCTGCTGTCATATCAGAGACGGACAAGAAGGGGATGTCTGGGTATCAGATTGTTGGTTTTGAGGTCGTGCCTTGCAGTGTGAAGCGTGACCCTGAGGATTTCTCTAAGCTTAACATGCATGACAACATTGAACCTGTGAGCTGCCCGGTGGAGCTTCGAATGTCCCAAGTGATCAGGCAACAGGAGAGGATCACATTTACCTATGATGTTGAGTTTGTGAAGAGTGACATCAGGTGGCCATCTAGGTGGGATGCTTATCTGAAGATGGAGGCTGGTGCCAAGGTCCACTGGTTCTCTATAATGAACTCCCTCATGGTCATCTTGTTCTTGGCAGGAATCGTCTTTATAATATTCCTGAGAACTGTCAGGAGGGATCTCACCACATATGAAGAGCTCGACAAGGAAGCGCAAGCACAGATGAATGAGGAGCTATCTGGGTGGAAGCTTGTTGTTGGAGATGTGTTCAGAGAGCCAACTTGCCCCAAGCTATTATGCATCATGATTGGTGATGGAGTTCAAATTCTGGGCATGTCAATTGTAACAATTGTTTTTTCCACACTTGGGTTCATGTCTCCAGCTTCAAGAGGAATGCTTCTTACCGGAATGATTATTCTCTATCTTTTCCTTGGTATTGTAGCTGGGTATGTCAGTGTTCGGCTATGGAGGACTATTAAGGGAACGTCTGAAGGATGGAGATCATTGTCATGGTTGACTGCTTGCTTTTTCCCTGGTGTCATGTTTACGGTCCTTACCATCTTAAACTTTGTGCTGTGGGGAAGCAAGAGCACTGGAGCTTTACCTATATCATTATTTTTCACCCTTCTGGCTCTGTGGTTCTGTATCTCTGTGCCGTTAACGCTTGTCGGTGGCTTCCTTGGTACAAGAGCAGAGCAAATTGAATTCCCTGTTCGCACCAACCAGATTCCTAGAGAGATCCCTGCACGGAAATATCCATCATGGCTTCTGGTCCTTGGAGCAGGCACGCTGCCATTTGGAACCCTGTTTATTGAGCTGTTCTTCATTCTGTCGAGCATCTGGCTTGGAAGGTTCTACTATGTGTTTGGCTTCCTGCTGATTGTCCTGCTGATGCTTGTCATTGTTTGCGCCGAGGTATCTGTTGTCCTTACATACATGAATCTCTGTGTTGAGGACTGGAGGTGGTGGTGGAAGGCTTTCTTTGCTTCGGGCTCTGTTGCGCTCTACGTGTTCCTCTACTCCATCAACTACTTGGTCTTTGATCTCAGAAGCCTGAGTGGTCCTGTCTCTGCAATGCTCTACATCGGCTACTCATTCCTCATGGCGTTCGCGATCATGCTCGCCACTGGAACCATTGGCTTCTTGACGTCAATATCCTTCGTGCACTACCTCTTCGCGTCCGTGAAGATCGATTGATGGATGGTTGCCATATCAATGGCCTTCTGTATCTGTATTGCTAAAAGTACGCGCGTGAGTTTCGCCCATGAGAAGCGCAGTTTAATGAGGTGATTTTGATCAACTGCAGATGTTTTTAGTAGATGTCGATGCAGTTTTTCCCTAGTAAATGTAGTTTCGCTGTTCAACTGCAGATGTTTCCTTAGTAGATTTTCGTCAGCTGCTACACTTATTCAGATAGATACTGCAAGTCTGCAACCCATATCTACAAAGTGTTAAGGGGTAATGACTATGATATTCTAATCTGTGAGTGGCAAGGCATGGTAGCCACCTATTTTGTAAAAGATCTTAATGTGTGAACATTATTTGCTACGTGTTTCTTGGCCTATTTTCAAAACTATTCTCCTATTGGGAAAACGCTTTCTGTTTCTTTTACAGTGTCGTTTTTCCTTCGCAACCAAAAGCCAGATGTCTTGCCATATTCCTTGGAGAAATTTCTTTCTGTTTCTTCTACAGAATGTCACTTTGTTAGCCAAATGGCAGGGTCCTGCCATATTCCTTCTGCAAGAAAAAGATCTTTATGTTTCTTCTACAAAATGTCCCTTTGTTCTTCTACAAGAATATGATTCGAACAGACATATTGGTACACTTCAGCGGTCCAGAAAGCCATTTCTTGGCATGCTAGTGGATCTGTGGCACAGTGACATGCAAAAGTACAGATTTTTCGTAGGCAGTTGAATACGAATTGCAAATGTAATGTAAATAAACACAGCTCTGCAGAAGCTGTTCTTTTATTACAAGCGCTGCTCTGGTGACCATCTGGTGGTCTGAACAACAGAAGACGTAGGTGGAAACAGATAGTAGTAGTAGTACATCGATCTTAGTTCCGGCGAGACCACAGAGCTGGCCGGGTCGCTCACGCCGGCGAGCGCTTCACGTTCTTGGCCCAGATTATGTGCCCGTACGGCATGAGGTGGCAGACCGGCGTGCCGCCGGGCTTGGTGCCGAGGAGCTTGAAGGAGACGTGCTTCGGGTTCCACAGGGACGTGTCGGTGTGGCACACGGTGGCGATGGTCACCGCGTCGCCGTCGCGCGCGTCCTCCATGTCCACCATGTACGCCCTGGACGGGCCGGTGGTGTGGCACCGGTACACGGTGTACGGGTAGGCCTCGTCGTGGCACGCCACGAAGACAGGCCCCCCCTCCACCGGCCGCACGGAGCGGACGGTGTACGTCTGCAGCGGGGCGCCGGCGCGGGGCAGCGTCGACGTCACCGGCCTGATGTCGCGGGTCCCCAGCACTCCCATGGCGCGCTCCACCAGGACCTCCAGCGAGGTCGCGCAGAACTTGGACTCCCCGGCGATGGTCGGCGACTCGCAGGCGCGCAGCGTCGCCTCCATGCTGGCCACCGTGGCGGAGTCGGACGCGACGCCGAACGTCGCGAGGACGCCAGGCAGCGCGGCCGTCGTGAACGGGACGGAGTCGGCGAGCTGGCGCGGCAGGAAACCGAGCGCGGCGGGAGTCGCCGGCGGGAAGCGGAATGGGAGCCTCTTGCCGACGCGCACCGCCTCCTCGTGAAAGAACACCGTCGTCGTCTCCGCCTTGCCGCCCCTAGCCATGGACGCCCCGCTTCCAGCGAGGCTGCTGCTCGGCGCCTTGTATTCATCGGTGGCGCCACGGAGCTTGTCGGCCCCGCTGTAGTCGTCGTAGTCGAACTCCCGCGCCCCGGAGGCGGCGCCACGGAGCTTGTCGGCCCCGCTGTAGTCGTCGTAGTCGAACTCCCGCGCCCCGGAGGCGGCGCCACGGAGCTTGTCGGCCCCGCTGTAGTCGTCGTAGTCGAACTCCCGCGCCCCGGAGGCGGCGCCACGGAGCTTGTCGGCCCCGCTGTAGTCGTCGTAGTCGAACTCCCGCGCCCCGGAGGCGGCGCCACGGAGCTTGTCGGCCCCGCTGTAGTCGTCGTAGTCGAAGTCCCGCGCCCCGGAGGCGGCGCCGGTGCTCTTGCTCGGTTCATCATCGGGCGGCGAGCGGCTGTAATCACGGTAGTCGAAGGGGGGCCTGTCCTCGGCATCCCTCACGAAGCTGGTGGCTTCTGTGTGCAGTTCAACACCTGTGCGTGCATGCATTTTTTGTGTTTGGCGATCAATCAAACTCGAGAGAAGAAGACAGTTAACGGAGGGCGACGAGGAAAGGAACATGAAAGACAGACCTGCTGCGGGTTGTTTGAGAAGGCGGAGAACAGCGTCGGGCAATGGCGAGTGCGGCAGCACGGCGCGCCAGAACACCTCCGCCGTCGCCGGCGCCGCGTGGCCCAGCTGCCCTCCAGCCTGAACCTGTGACGAAACAGGCCGTTAGCACCAGTTTGTGATCGATCAATCTCATGCGAAATGCACTAGGTGCAGTTTGCCGAAATGAAGAAGATGCAGGCGTTGCTCAGTGGCTTCTTCGGCCATTACCGCGACCAGGGTGGCGGCGAGGAGGGCGACGAGGAAGCGCGCCATGGATGTGCGCTAGGTGAGAGGTCCAGAGGTTGTAGTACTTGGGAGTGATGATGCGATCAGACGAGGTACTTATAGGCGTCGTCGGCTCGACGGGAAGGTGTTTCATTGACGGCGACGCCAAACAGAAAAGCTCTCGACGTGAGCTGTGCGATCGCATGGTACGTGCGGCACCGGAGAATATAATCCTGGGCGTGACATCCGACGATCCGCGCGCGAATGGCGTGTTGTGTGGCGCGGCAGCGTCAGGTTCGCGTTCGTGTGCGGTGCGGTGCTCGCCATCCACGCAGCTGCAGTTAACTTTGCGGGGCTTCGGGAGGTCCGGGAAAATAATCCCATACGACCTGGTCTCAGGCTTCATCTCGTAAGACCTACTCTAGAGGATGCCACGTGTTCTTCACCAATCTTGATGCACCCTTCTTCCTCAATCCTCCTTCCCGAACTTCACGCCACCAGCGTCCAGCCCCATGAATCCTAACAGTCTCCTACGTGGCCTCGCGCCCCTCGCCGGCAGGCCCGGCACCGTAGAAAAGCTAGCCATCTAGTGCACCGACGGGCATGCCGGATTGCTTGGGCTTCATCAATTAAACATCAAATCTCGAAACAGCGGAGACAAAATACAGATCAGTCATATAAATCTTGGGGAAAAAGGGATGCATCAAGATTGGTGAAGTACACGTGGCATCCTCTAGCGAGGGTCTTACGAGATTAAGCGTGAGACCAGGTCGTATAGGATTATTTTTCGGAGGTATGTGGCGAGGAATTTGGTGTTGCGGGGTTGTAGATGATGTCCCCGTTGGTCTGAACGCAGTCCTGATTGAAGTATTGAAACAACTTAAAGTGAGCGGCAGTCCCGAGAAAGCACTCGCAAAATGTGATGAAGTTTGCAATGTGAAGAACCCCGTTTGATGGGATGGGGTGTAGCTGACAGCCGTAGAAGCGCAAGATCCCGCAAACGAAGTCGTGTAGGGGAAACCCGAGCCCCTCCCGAAATATATACTCCAGGCAGAGGATGTGCTCACCGTCGCGAGGAGTTGGCGGAGCCTCGTCCCCCGGGAGGCGGCACTCCAAATCCGCTGGCATCAGCCCTATCTCCACGAGACCCTGAAGTTCTTCGTCGGTGGCCGAGGAAGGGAACCACTTTCCTGTAGTCTTGGGGGCTTCCGGCTGTTGTTTCATACCACCCTTAGAGGCGACCCTCTTCCGCTTCAGCCCCGCCCCAGCGGCGGGCAGATCCTAGCTGGGAACCCTAGGAACCTTCTCGCTCTTGGTTCGGGCCATCTTGGTGGCAAGGAAGGGGTGGACGGGGGCTACATGAGCAAGCGCTGAAGACTTTGAGGTGGCGACACGCTTTTGGGAGTTGAGGGTAGGGAGACGAAAATGGATGAAGACGGAGGGAGAAAAAACCCTTCGTTTCCCCCTCCTTATAACCAGCTTGAAACCGAAGCGTCTGGCCTCACGACGCGACAGGTGCCATATATCCTTTGCAATTCCCCGTTTTGCGAGGTAAGGCGCGCGGATTCAGAAACCATCATCATCACATCCCTTCAGTCAGAATCGTCCTGATACAGGGTTGCAGGCCTCGGAGGCCCCGGAGACGAGTTCCCTAAGAAAGAATCACAAGGACAGAGCGCCATCGACAGTGGATCCCGCCGGAGGTCTCGAAGACCACTCCCGCGACCTTCGCCATGCTCGGGTGCTACTCACGGTGTAATACATTGGGGGTGGCTCACCGAGGGGAGCCCGACAGAAGGCCTTCTCGAGGGCCCACGAGGCCCAGCGGCGAGGGGGGGGGCTTGAAGAAGAAGATAGACGTCGTGCTGCCAACTTGATCTCCAAGTTGGTGCGGCAGCAAACCTAGTTTGGTTTCCTCCCTCAGTAAAACCCTAGCAAACCCTAGCCTCCTCGAGTATATAAGGAGAGGCTAGGAAACTCTCATTCCCGTAGAAACAACTCTCAATAGACATCTCATACACACCATTGTATACCCCTTGCATGAGGTATTCCTCCACCATGAATAACAAACACGAGCATGATATAGGGTATTACTCTTCGGAGGCCCGAACCTGGGTAAAACCTCCGTGTGACCTCCGCTCCGAAACTTCTAGCCACGTCAGGACTCCTATCGAGGGATCTGACAGTTTTCTACACCGTCAGGTATCCGCAAATTAATTACTAAACATGGATCATGCAATCTCAAATCCAAAATATTCAATCCAGCATAAAGAAACTTCAAAGAGCAAGACTTAATTCACCACAAATAATGGAGGGGGAAGCATCATATTGTTGGAAATATGCCCTAGGGGCAATAATAAAGTTGTTGTTATTATATTTTGTTAATCATGATAAAGGTTTATTATTCATGCTAGAATTGTATTGATTGGAAACTTAAATACATGTGTGAATACATAAGCAAATACCAAGTCCCTAGTATGCCTCTACTAGACTAGCTCGTCGATCAAAAGATGGTTAAGGTTTCCTAACCATAGACATGTGTTGTCGTTTGATAACGGGATCACATCATTAGGAGAATGATGTGATGGACAAGACCCATTCGTTAGCTTAGCATATGATTGTTCAGTTTATTCCTACCGCTTTCTTAATGCCAAATACACATTCCTTCGACCATGAGATCATGCAACTCTTGGATACCGGAGGAATACCTTGTGTGCTATCAAACATCACAATGTAAATGGGTGATCATAAAGATGCTCTACAGGTATCTCCGAAGGTGTCTGTTGAGTTGGCATGAATCAAGACTGGGATTTGTCACTCCGTATGATGAAGAGGTATCTCTGGGCCCTCTCGGTAATACAACATCACAAGAAGCTTGCAAGCAAAGTGACTAGGGAGTTAGTTACAAGATGATGTATTACATAACGAGTAAAGAGACTAACCGGTAACAAGATTGAACTAGTATGAAGATACCGACGATCGAATGTCGGGCAGGTAACATACTGACGGACAAAGGGAACTACGTATGTTGTCATAAAGGTTCGACCGATAAAGATCTTCATAGAATATGTAGGAACCAATATGGGCATCTAGGTCCCGCTATTGGGTATTGACCGGAGAAGCATCTCGGTCATGTCTACATCATTCTCGAACCCGTACGGTCCGCACGCTTAATGTTCGTTGACGATATAGTATTATATGAGTTATGTATGTTGGTGACTGAATGTTGTTCGGAGTCCTGGATGAGATCACGGACATGACGAGGAGCTCCGGAATAGTCTGGAGGTAAAGATTGATATATTGGACAATAGTGTTTGGTCTCCGGAAAGATTCCGGAATTCACCGGAAGGGGTTTCGGATGTTTCCCGAAATATTCAGGTACGAGAACACTTTATTTGGGTCAAGAGGTAAAGCCCACGAGGCTTTAGGAAGGTGCAAATGGAGTTTTGCGGAGGCCAAGGGGCCAGACGCCAGGGATCCTGGCGTCTGGGGCCAGACGCCAATGACCCTCACGTCTGGTCCTGGAGTCCGAGAAGTACTCTTGCCTTGTAGGATAAATAGACTTTGAGGAGGCTCTTTCTCCAAGAAACAACCCCATGGCTCAACATATAAATAGAGGGGCAGGGCTAGCACCCAAGACAGATCAAGATTCACCAAGCCGTGTGCCGGCAACCCTGCCCCTTCTAGTTTATCCACCGACATTGTTTCCGTTGTGCTTACCGAAGCCCTGTGGATATTGTTCTTCACCACCACCGTCACCACGCCGTCGTGCTGCCGAAACTCATCTAGTACTTTGCCTCTCTTGCTGGATCAAGAAGGCGAGGACGTCATTGAGCTGAACGTGCGCTGAACGCGGAGGTGTTGTACGTTCGGTACTTGATAGGGATGGATCATGAAGGTGTATGACTGCATCAACCGCATTGATAAACGCTTCCCATTATCGATCTTCAAGGGTATGAAGATGCTCTCCCCCTCTCGTAGCTATGCATCTCCATGGATAGATCTTGTGTGTGCATAGATTTTTTTGTTTTCCATGCAACGTTCCCCAACACATATGATCCATATTCATAAAGCTCATGATACAATCAAGATCACAAACTTTCAAAAACATGGGAGAGAGAGGTACCAAACACATACCTACCAGTACATACTCCCTCCGTTCGGTGAAAAATGTACATATAGAAATTTTATGACAAATTATGGAGTGAAATAAAAAATGCATTGGAAAGTTACAATTCACTATCTCTCTCCTCTTTAATTACCCAACCCCCAATGAGCTAAGTGCATGTAGAAATTAATCACACCATGTGTTGAATGTTGTTGGTCTTGATTACCGAGTGATGAGAGAGAAACCTTTTTTCTACTTTAAAGTACATTGGGAAGATAGAAGTACACTCTTTTATGGACAAAATTTAAAGCCAAATGTACACTATTCACCGGATGGAGGGAGTACCCTTATCCCGGAGGGGGGGAGTACCCTCATCCCGGAGGGGGGACTACTCACACATCACCATGACAATGGGGAGAGAGTTGTTGGTGATGGTGATGGTGGAGATGCCCCCCTGCGGCGTCCAGGCGCCATCAAACGTGATTCATATAGTAGATATGATCAACATAGAAATGTTTACCATTGATGACTACCCCATCTCACGTGATGATCGGACATGGGTTAGTTGATTTGGATCATGTATCACTTAGATAACTTGAGGGATGTTAATTTAAGTGGGAGTTCATTAGTAATTTGATTAATTGAACTTAATTTATCATGAACTTAGGCCTGATAGTATTCGCATATCTATGTTGTAGATCAATGGCCCGTGCTACCGTTCCCTTGAATTTTAATGCGCTCCTAGAGAAAGCTAAGTTGAAAGATGATGGTCAACTACACGGAGTGGGTCCGTAACTTGAGGATTATCCTCACTGCTGCACAGAAGAATTATGTCCTTGATGAATCGCTAGGGATGTTATAAACGCCTGGCAAACGCGGACTGATGACTACTCGATAGTTTAGTGTGCCATGCTTTATGGCTTTGAACCAGGACTTCGAAGACGTTTTGAATGCCATGGAGCATATGAGATGTTCCAAGAGCTGAAGTTGATATTTCAAGCTAATGCCCAGTTTGAGAGATATGAAGTCTCCAACAAGTGCTTTAGCTGTAAGATGGAGGAGAACAATTCTGCCAGTGAACACATACTCAAAATGTCTGGGTATCATTACCACTTGACTCAGCTAGGAATTGATCTTTCAATTGAGAGTGTTATGGATAGAGTTCTTCAGTCACTGCCACCAAGCTACAAAAGCTTTGTGATGAACTATAATAGGCAAAGGATGAAGAAAATGATTCCCGAGCTCTTCGCGATGCTGAAATCGGCGGAGGTAGAAATCAAGACGGAGCATCAAGTGTTGATGGTTAACAAGACCATTAGTTTCAAGAAAAAAGGTAAGGGAAATAAAGGGACACTGGTGCGAGTCGGTGCTATACAAACGGTTTTTAACCCCTTTCCGCGACGGCATTTGGAACCGTCGCCAAGTGAGTGTGGGCGATAAGGGGGTCCTTCCCACAAGACCCAGAAACCGTCGGGGATAGGCCCCCTACAGTACTCCTACTCGTTTCTGCTCGCATTGCCATCGCAGTCGGTATTCTGTGGTGCTACGTTTACGATGCGCAGCCCATCACAACCGGTTCACTATTACAGAACGTGTATGATGCGCGGCCCATCACAAATGGTTCACTGTTAAGAAGATTAATTAGCTAATCGTCGTACGAGTGTCGGACAAGATTACGAAACGTCGGACCGTTGTAACATCGTCGTACACGATAACTATCACACACGCTATTCTGTGGTGCAGCGTTTACGATGCATACTTCATCAGAAACAGTTCATGGTTGCGAATCGTGTACGATAAGGCAACTAACACAAACGTTTACGTTTAGTTTGCCAGCACCGTTTGTGATATCTGACATCGCACATGCTTCGCAAACGGCAACTATGTGCATGCTTGCACGCGTTTCCTCTCTGTGAACCGTCTCAGATTATGGTGTATATCGCAAACGTTTGTGTTTTACCAACTGTGTGTGCCGTAACAACCTGGAGAGCATAATTTCACCGTAATTTAATTGCTATTATTTCAAATTGTACCAGATTTGAATTTGAATTTGAATGTATGCTACAGGTTTATTCATATCCATCAGGTTCAAACAACCAATGCATTATTCGATTCATAGGTACATATGTTCAAGAATTACATAAGAACCAAATAAAGAATGATGAACCACAGTTGTATACTTGTAATATTAAAGACGGTAAAGAAAGAGGCGAAATATATTCTGGTTGCTGAACAAGGTGAAGCGGAATGCCCATATTGTGCCCTCCTCCATGCAGAAGGCACGCACGACTCTAGTCCAACCCCTTGTGATGACTGACCGCCCATCCTTCACGGTCTTCATGAAAACATCTAGATAATCATCGTGTTCTGGTAGAAATACTTTAACCTTTGCATGCCCACCAATCATGTAGATTGAGAGGTAATCTTGAGTAAACTACTTTGGCAACTGTAGGATCGAAAGTATGTCTAGAGGGGGGGTGATTAGACTACTTGACCAAATAAAAACTTAACCTTTTCCCAATTTTAGTTCTTGGAAGATTTTAGCTATTTTAGGACAAGTCAAGCAATCATCACACAATTCAAGCAAGCATGCAAAGAGTATATTGGCAGCGGAAAGTAAAGCATGCAACTTGCAAGAATGTAAAGGGAAGGGTTTGGAGAATTCAAACGCAATTGGAGACACGGATGTTTTTCCCGTGGTTCGGATAGGTGGTGCTATCCTACATCCACGTTGATGGAGACTTCAACCCACAAAGGGTAACGGTTGCGCGAGTCCACGGAGGGCTCCACCCACAAAGGGTAACGGTTGCGCGAGTCCACAAAGGGCTCCACCCACGAAGGGTCCACGAAGAAGCAACCACCCACAAAGGGTCCACGAAGAAGCAACCTTGTCTATCCCACCATGGCCATCGCCCACACAGGACTTGCCTCACTAGCGGTAGATCTTCACGAAGTAGGCGATCTCCTTGCCCTTACAAACTCCTTGGTTCAACTCCACAATCTTGTCGGAGGCTCCCAAGTGACACCTAGCCAATCTAGGAGACACCACTCTCCAAGAAGTAACAAATGGTGTGTAGGTAATGAACTCCTTGCTCTTGTGCTTCAAATGATAGTCTCCCCAACACTCAACTCTCTCTCATAGGATTTGGATTTTGTGGAAAGAAGATTTGAGTGGAAAGCAACTTGGGAAGGCTAGAGATCAAGATTCATATGGTAGGAATGGAATATCTTGGTCTCAACACATGAGTAGGTGGTTCTCTCTCAGAACATATGAGTTGGAATGGTGTATGTGTTCTGATGGCTCTCTCCACGAATGAAGAGGAGGTGGAGGGGTATATATAGCCTCCACACAAAATCCAACCGTTACACACAGTTTTCCAATCTCGGTGAGACCGAATCAACAAACTCGGTCGGACCGAAAATGTAAACCTAGTGACCGTTAGAGATTTTCGGTGGGACTGACATGCAACTCGGTGGGACCGATATGGTTAGGGTTTGGGCATAACGTAATCTCGGTGAGACTGATTACACAAACTCGGCGAGACCGAATTTGGTAATTAGCTAACCAGAGAGTTGGTCAGGCAAACTCGGTGGGACCGATTTGCTCTTTCGGTGAGACCGAAAAGTTACAAAAAGGAAACACTGAATTTACATTGCAATCTCGGTGGGAGCGATCCGCTCTTTAGGTGAGACCGAAAAGTTACGAAAGGGAAACAGAGAGTTTGCAATCCCATCTCGGTGAGACCGAGATCCCTATCGGTAGAACCGAATTGCTAGGGTTTGGCAGTGGCTTATGACAAGTGAAACTCAGTGGCGCCGAATAGGAAGAATCGGTAGGACCGAGTTTGGCTTAGGGTTTAGGTCATATTTGGATATGGGAAAGTAGTTGAGGGTTTTGGAGCATATCACTAAGCACATGAAGCAAGAGGCTCATTAAGCAACACCTCATCCCTCCTTGATAGTATTGGCTTTTCCTAAAGACTCAATGTGATCTTGGATCACTAAAATATAAAATGAAGAGTCTTGAGCTTTTGAGCTTGAGCCAATCCTTTGTCCTTAGCATTTTGAGGGTTCCACTTTCACATCCATGCCATGCCAATCATTGAGCTTTCCTGAAATAATCATCTTGGAATAGCATTAGCTCAATGAGCTATATGTTGTTATGAATTCCAAAACCACCTAGGGATAGTTGCACTTTCAATCTCCCCCTTTTTGGTAATTGATGACAACATATAGATCAAAGCTTCGACAAATGATAATAAGCATGAAATATATCGTCGCTTTGAGAAGTATGTGATAAGTAAGAGCTCCCCCTAAATTTGTGCATATTTGAAATTTGCTTTGGACTGCAAATGCACAAGGAGTTAGAGTCATGGGTTACTCTTCCATGTCACATACATCTTGGTAGAGCGCTTAAAATGATAAGAATGAAATACATGCACTCATCACCAAGAATAGTGAATGATCACACAAGATAGATAAGATAATAGCATTAAGCAAGCATTAAGTGTAGCTTATGATCAAACACATGATCATCAATGTCTCACAGATAATGACGTAGTATCTCAAGCACTCAAAAGCAAACAAAGTTCGAAAAACCACCAAATAAAGCAAGAGAGAAAAAAGCAACACTCTCTCTCTCGAAGCCTATGATCTATACATTTTTCTCCCCCTTTGGCAACAAGTTACCAAAAAGTTCCTAGAAAATGCATAGTGCTAGATCGACGCTCAGGCTTGATCTTCTGGTGGTGGTGGAGTCCGGATCACTCCAAGGACGAAGGCTTCTGTAGACGCTGAAGTAGACGCTGGAGTTGGAGTTGAAGTAGACGCTGGAGCAGGTTGGGCTGGTGCTACGGCTGGAGCTGAGGCAGTTGCTCTTGTGTCAGGAACTGGCACTACAGACGACCTCGGACCTCGTGGCACTCTGGCAAAGGCATCAGTGGTTGTCTTCCCTTTCCTCTCCTGCATATCATCTTGGAGCTGCTCCACTACAGTTTGAATCTCTGTCACCTTGACATCCAAGTCATAGAACTTTTGTTCCATGATCCTCTCTAAGCTTGCCTGGTTCTGAGTTAGGGTGGCTAGTCCTTTCTCAATCCGCAGGGTGGATGCAATTAGGTAACCAAGCTGCTCTTGTTTGGTTTTCAAGAAATACTCAGATGCCTCCTCTTGAGTTGGCATCTTGGCAGCTTTCTCCTTCTTGGCTTGGGCAGATGATGGCTCATTCTCAGTCATAATAACTTGATTATCCTCAAAATCTGGACGGATGGGCAGGTGTTCCTTGTCCAATAAGTATATGCCCGTGCCCATCTTAGAGTTAATGAGCTCCTGAATTTGTGGGGCATACCCACAGCTCCTCTTCTGGTCTGCTATAGTCCTCTTGATTGTTTCTACTATGAGGCTCATCACCTTGAACTTCTGTGGCACATCAAATACATGAAGCAAATTGATCGCATGGCCTCTGATCATCTTGTGATCTCCAGACTTGGGCAAGAGAGTGTGCCTCAATATCCAATTTATAGTAGGCATCCCTGACAGAACATAATGCACAGACCCAAACTTGAAAGTATCAAGAGCTTCATTTGGAATTTCCTTGTACATGTTGGACATAGAGTTATGATCCATCTTCTTCTTGGCATAAATGTCCAAGTCATCTGCTTGCTCCTCTGGGACATTGATCAACTTTGCCCATTCCTCAACAGTTGATTGGTACCTCGTACCTTCAGACATCCATGTGATCCTACCATCTGGATAAAAGTGTGCTATGGAGTAGAACTGCATGATAAGCTCCTCGTTCCACTTTGTGAGCTTCTGCCCAACAAAGTCTGCAACTCCACACGCACTAAAGCTGTCATACACTCCAGGGTAGTGTTCCTCATTTTCCTTCATGTAGGTCCAGTCGACCCATCTCATGTCACAAACAATGGGCTTCTTGTCAAGCAGTACTGTCTCATACAAATCTTGCTGTTCCTTGGTGTGAAATCTGTAATCCACAATAGTCCTTCTCCTTGAAGCATACGGATCTGCTTCTCTCCACTTCCTCAGCCCTGAGTCTCTCCTGAGCTTCATGTCCTCAGCCACAGGATGAGCATCATTGTGGTCTGGGATCTTGGGCTTGAGTTTTCTAAGAACTTGCTCTTCATCATCTTCTGCAGCTTCAGGCACTGGGGCCTTGTTCTTTTCAGCAGCTGGGATGCTCCTTGTATTCCTCTTTGGTGCAGACTTGGGCTTGGAGGCAGCTTTGGGTGCTTCTTTGGGCTTAGATGTGGCAGCCCCTGTCTTGATAGCATCACCCATAAGCTTAGGTGCCTTAGGTGCTGGTGCAGCAACCTCTTCTTCCTCTTCCTCTTCCATGATGGAAGCCTTTCCAAGCACTCTGGCTATGGTCTTCTTGACCATTTCCTTCCTCTTCTTGCCTTCAGCAGCAACTGGCTCTTTGGGTGCAGGCTTTTCAGTTGAAGCTCTAGCCTTTGACATAGGCTGCCTGCCTGCTGGCCTTTTGATCTTTAAGCCTGGCTTTGTGCCTTGAGCTGGCTCAACTCTCTTTGATGTGGCCTCTTCCTCTACCACACAATCTTCATCTTCAGAATCTGAAGTTCTTTTCTTCCTCTGTCTAGTGGCAGATTTGGGCAAATTGCTTGGGGTACTTCTGCTGCCATCATCTGAAGAGCTGGAGGGACTAGTGCCCTCACTCATCTGCACTTACTGCTCTGACAAGTTCTGGCTGTCACTCTGATCAGACATGTTGCAAACTCTGACTGCTGACCCTGTGAATAATTTATAGATGAGGTAGAATAGATGAGCATCACAAAATGCAGAGATTTTTGCAAAAGAATGATCCAAAGACTTAGTTTTAGTTTCCCACTGAAATCATTTCGGATCTACCGATTTTTAAACTCGGTGATACCGAAGCAGTTTTGGCACCTAAACTAGTGAACTCGGTCAGACCGAGTCACAGTTCGGTGGCACCGAGACTGCTAGGGTTTCACAGAGTTCCAAAATCGGTCACACCGATAAGTAATTCTCGGCCAGACCGAGTCTCACTTGTGCAATGGCATAAGCCAAATCGGTGGGACCGAGTTTTTCAACTCGGTGGGTCCAAGATGGTTTCGGCGGAAACCTAACCCTAAAATTTTCGAATCAAACCCAATATACGAGCGCATTGACTGGATAGGAGTGTCTCAATCGTGGCAAGAGTCATGATGATCACAATGTGCTAGGAATCAGATTGGAGAATAGCACAAAGATCGAGTCCATACCCTAGTTTGGCGGAGACTCGCTACGGCGGCAACGGCGGGGTAGAATTCCGTTGATGGCGATGGAGACCAGCGACTGGAGGTGGCTGGCGGCGAGGAGACGATCCGGAGACCACGTTGGCAGACCAGGCTATCGCGCGGGCGAAGGGGTTCGGAGAAATTTCCAAAATTTTGCCCGTGACTATATATAGCCCGACCCTGTCGGTGTGACCGAGTGGAACAACTCGGTGGCACCGAGATTCATAACTGCAAGCAGTTACTGAAACTCGGTGTGACCGAAAGGTTCAAATCGGTTGCACCGAGATCGAAAACCTAGATCAACTTAATGATCTCGGTAGGACCGAAAGTGGGGTATCGGTCAGACCGAGAATCATAAAGAGGTTTTGGAAGTTTAAGTCTATGACGAATCGGGGACTCCGAGCGCTCCTCACACAGAGTGGTTCGAATCTGACTTGATCAAATTTTGTGATGCAGCATGAATAGAGTTTGAGACGAGAAAAGCATAGATAGCTAGAGCAGGTTCTTAGGCATTCTTGTCCATCCACTTGGGAAAAGGAAATAAAACCAAACAATCAAAACAACAAGTGGATGTCCTCGAATGAGTAAAATATGCAACCAGCATGCTCACACAATAAGATGGCAAATGAAATATGTGACAAGGCATGCACAACCAATTCTAGCATCTATCAAGCAATTTGCGATGACTAGGTCATCTATACATGAGTATATTGACTTAGGAGTCAAGTGAGAACACTTGATCATAGGTCATACTCATCGTTTAAGCTCAAGTGGGGTTACCACTTTTACATAAAGCATTGTTGTGTTCACATCTTTAGAGTTGCTTTAGCTCAAGTATTAGAGTAAAGCTCCCCCTAGATGTGATATCCCCCCTAAGAGGGATGAACTAACCTTGGGTTTTGTCGATGATGACTTCATGTAGATGTTGAAGATGTGGATGCTCAATATTGATGTAGATCACTTGGAGCTATCCATTGAGTGAATTGCACTTTCAATACCTACATGGGTTAGTCCCACAAGGAACAAACAAGGATATCCATAGACATAGAGCAATGCACACACAAAATGATGTCCATGAAAACTTTTAAGTTACCTTGTCCCTTGTCTTACCAACAAGAGGGTTTGTGACTCCTTGAACTAGTGCAAGATGTGGAAGTTGATTGCACTTGTTCTTGCCAAAATGATAAGAGTGAAGTATGTTGGCGGAGTCACCCTCAAGAACTCTCTAGTTCTTCTTCTTTTGGATCCACATCATCTTGATGGGAATCCTTGGAGTTGTAGTCATACTTGATGAAGTGGAACTTGAAGTAGTCTTGGGAATCCACTTGACTAAGGTCTTAGGAGCTTCTTCAAATGCATCAATTTCCTCTTGAAGCTTGTCCTTGCCTTTTTGCTTGTAGTCTTGTGGTGGAAGATCATCTTGAGCTTGTGTCCCTTTGAAAGAAGTATCATACTTCTCTTGTTGAGGAACAAACTTTGTCTTGGGGTATTTATCTTCTTCCCACTCAACTCCATTGGCATTGAACTTTCGTTCAAAACCAACACCTTGATTCTTCCGGTGCATTCCTTGCTTGCGCACAATTTCCTCGAATTGCTTGCTCCCGGCAAGGCTTTTGTACACTCCTTTCTCTATAATTCCCTTCAATAAGCTATTTTCTTGCTCAAGTGTAACTTGGCTAAGAGAATCATTAGTGGAATCAAGAGAACTACTAGAAGCAACAATATTGGATTTAGCATGATCATTGTTACTGCTAGAGAAAGAATCTTTCTTGTTCTTGTTACTAGACTTGACTTGAGGCATGTAAGTGGATAAGAGTAAACGCTTGGCAATGTAAGAAGAACTTTTCTTGCGGAGATCATCATTGATTGCTTTTAAGAATTCATGCTCTTGCTCAAGATTGAGCTTTTCAAAGCATAATTTCTCATGAGCTCTTAAAAGTTCTCGATGATCTTCGAAGATAGTTTATGAGCTAACTTAAGAGTGTTTAGTTCTTTAGTTAGAGCCTCAATCTTCTCCTTATCATTGTCATTCGTTTTATCTTGATTAGCATGATTAATTGACGTTTCATCATAGTATTCATCACTAGAGTTGTCAACAAGCAAATCATCACCTAACAAGTCATCTTCATCACTATTGAAATCAACATACTCAGGGTGTGTTATCTTAGGACCTTTGGCCATGAAGCATCTTCCAATTCCTTCATTTGGTGAGTCAAATATGTCGTAGGAGTTGGTTGACACAAGTGCTAGACCAGCAACACCTTCATCTTGAGTATCTTCGGAGTCGGAGTGATAACTTCTCTCGGAGTGGCTGTCGGAGTCGGAGCCGGATACCCATTCACCAACATGAGCTTGATGTCTTCGTTTTGTGTAGCTCCTTGATGATTTTCCTTCCTTTCCGAATCCTTGCTTCTCCATGAGTATCTTCGTTCATAACGATCATCTCTACTCCTTCTCTCTCTTGGTGGTGATTCTTTGCTTCTTCTTTTTGGAGAATCTTTTCTTCTCTTGTAGGGAGCCGTACACTCATTGGAATAGTGTCCGGGTCTTCCACAACTGTAGCAGTTTCGCTCTCGACTAGAAGATCTTTTGTCATTGTAGGACCTTGACTTGAAGCTTCTATCTTTGCTTCTACTCTTGTAGAACTTGTTGAAGTTCTTCACCATTAAGCTTAATTCTTCATTGAAGTCTTGTTTCTCACTTGATGATGTGGGAGCTTCATATGAGGCTTTATAGGCACCACTTGACTTGTTGTGAAGTTCCTCTTTATCCTTAAGTGACATCTCATGAGCAACAATTCTTCCAATCACCTCCGTTGGCTTGAGATCTTTGTAATTGGGCATCATTTGGATCAATGTGCACACGGTATCATATTTTCCATCCAAGGCTCTTAGAATCTTCTTGATGATGAATCTATTGGTCATCTCTTCACTTCCTAAGCCGACAATCTCATTTTTGATGAGAGCAAGCCTAGAGTACATTTCAGCGACACCTTCACCATCCTTCATTTTGAACTTGTCAAGTTGACTTTGAAGCACATCCAACTTGGATTCCTTGACGGAGTCGGTACCTTCGTGCATATCAATCAAAGTGTCCCAAATTTCCTTTGCATTCTCAAGACGGCTGATTTTGTTGAATTCTTCGGGGCACAGTCCGTTGAAGAGAATATCACAAGCTTGAGCATTGTATTGCAACATCTTCAACTCTTCCGCGGTAGCTTCACGGTTTGGTTCTTTCCCATCAAAGAAGTCACCTTGCAAACCAACACACACAATAGCCCAAACGACGGGGTTATATCCAAGAATATGCATTTTCATTTTATGCTTCCAACTAGCAAAATTAGTACCATCAAAGTAAGGACCTCTACGGTGATAATTTCCCTTGCTAGACGCCATACTCTCCTAGGTTGTGAAACCAAGGCTATGACCACCAAAAGCTATGGAGATCAAAGCAAATGGAGACCAAAGCTCTGATACCACTTGTAGGATCGAAAGTATGTCTAGAGGGGGGGGTGATTAGACTACTTGACCAAATAAAAACTTAACCTTTTCCCAATTTTAGTTCTTGGCAGATTTTAGCTATTTTAGGACAAGTCAAGCAATCATCACACAATTCAAGCAAGCATGCAAAGAGTATATTGGCAGCGGAAAGTAAAGCATGCAACTTGCAAGAATGTAAAGGGAAGGGTTTGGAGAATTCAAACGCAATTGGAGACACGGATGTTTTTCCCGTGGTTCGGATAGGTGGTGCTATCCTACATCCACGTTGATGGAGACTTCAACCCACAAAGGGTAACGGTTGCGCGAGTCCACGGAGGGCTCCACCCACAAAGGGTAACGGTTGCGCGAGTCCACAAAGGGCTCCACCCACGAAGGGTCCACGAAGAAGCAACCACCCACAAAGGGTCCACGAAGAAGCAACCTTGTCTATCCCACCATGGCCATCACCCACACAGGACTTGCCTCACTAGCGGTAGATCTTCACGAAGTAGGCGATCTCCTTGCCCTTACAAACTCCTTGGTTCAACTCCACAATCTTGTCGGAGGCTCCCAAGTGACACCTAGCCAATCTAGGAGACACCACTCTCCAAGAAGTAACAAATGGTGTGTAGGTAATGAACTCCTTGCTCTTGTGCTTCAAATGATAGTCTCCCCAACACTCAACTCTCTCTCATAGGATTTGGATTTTGTGGAAAGAAGATTTGAGTGGAAAGCAACTTGGGAAGGCTAGATATCAAGATTCATATGGTAGGAATGGAATATCTTGGTCTCAACACATGAGTAGGTGGTTCTCTCTCAGAACATATGAGTTGGAATGGTGTATGTGTTCTGATGGCTCTCTCCACGAATGAAGAGGAGGTGGAGGGGTATATATAGCCTCCACACAAAATCCAACCGTTACACACAGTTTTCCAATCTCGGTGAGACCGAATCAACAAACTCGGTCGGACCGAAAATGTAAACCTAGTGACCGTTAGAGATTTTCGGTGGGACTGACATGCAACTCGTGGGAACCGATATGGTTAGGGTTTGGGCATAACGTAATCTCGGTGAGACTGATTACACAAACTCGGTGAGACCGAAGTTTGGTAATTAGCTAACCAGAGAGTTGGTCAGGCAAACTCGGTGGGACCGATTTGCTCTTTCGGTGAGACCGAAAATTACAAAAAGGAAACACTGAATTTACATTGCAATCTCGGTGGGAGCGATCCGCTCTTTAGGTGAGACCGAAAAGTTACGAAAGGGAAACAGAGAGTTTGCAATCCCATCTCGGTGAGACCGAGATCCCTATCGGTAGAACCGAATTGCTAGGGTTTGGCAGTGGCTTATGACAAGTGAAACTCGGTGGCGCCGGATAGGAAGAATCGGTAGGACCGAGTTTGGCTTAGGGTTTAGGTCATATGTGGATATGGGAAAGTAGTTGAGGGTTTTGGAGCATATCACTAAGCACATGAAGCAAGAGGCTCATTAAGCAACACCTCATCCCTCCTTGATAGTATTGGCTTTTCCTAAAGACTCAATGTGATCTTGGATCACTAAAATATAAAATGAAGAGTCTTGAGCTTTTGAGCTTGAGCCAATCCTTTGCCTTAGCATTTTGAGGGTTCCACTTTCACATCCATGCCATGCCAATCATTGAGCTTTCCTGAAATAATCATCTTGGAATAGCATTAGCTCAATGAGCTATATGTTGTTATGAATTACCAAAACCACCTAGGGATAGTTGCAACTTTTAGCAACCACTTGATAGGAAAAAGATTGAGACATTGTCATCACAACTCATTATGGGTAGTAAAAAGAAGGTTGCAGAGTTCTTACTTACCATCCTACAGTTTGCTGTTGTCTTGGATAAAGTGTAAACAAATAGTTTAATTGCCATCTTTGGACCCATTTTACTAACAATCTTTATCAGCTTCCTCACTTGATGCTGGTTCATCGATATCTCATTGCCCATACGCAGAAAGGGTCGAAGCGCGGATCTTTTCCAATGACATATGTAGCTAAAAGCACCAAGTTAATATTAGAAGCTAAACAACAATTGCACAATGATGTAGTACAACACTCTTTTATAATATGTCTATATACATCCGTATGTGGTAGTCCATTTGAAATCTATAAAAAGATAAATATTTAGGAACGGAGGGAGTATCTTATAACATCCAATATAATCACATATTAGATGAATTAACATGTTATATTATGGGCCAGAAGGAGTTTAGTACATTCTTACAATTATCGGCTGATTAACTGCTGCTGTATCCATGGGTTACAGTTAGTTTGAGCTAGTTCGGGCTCAAATAGCCCTAAAGTATATCTAAACAAGAGGGATAGTTTGAGCTAGTTGCATCTATAACCCACCCAAAAAAACTATCCAACCCAAGAGGCGCTAATTGGAGCTAGTTCTCCTAGTGCATTTATTGTCAATCTAACCCTGCCATCCAAAAAACTCTTTGGATGGAGTTAGTTCAGGGTTAGTCATGAGCTAGAAACTAACTCTAACCTCTAGCTAAGTTGAGTATCCAAACAGGGCTGTGTTGTTGTTGTTGCTGCTGCTCTTCTACGTATATCTAGACATCATTAGAACATTAATGTAACACTCTTCCTTGTTGCTATGTAGCCTAGGATTGCATATTTAGACATTAAGTACAGTGCATGTTGCTATGTAGCCTCAGATATATTACATATGGCCCTAGTTAACCTAATGATAAATGGGTTGCAGATATATTCAGTTAAAAGTCTGATTCACCGATTAGTCCCTTATCAGTCGCCGGCCTATATGGTACTAGCTACCGATATCCTGAACAGTGAGCAGATATAAGCCATGGGATGAAACTAACCTTGATGGAAAACAACAGTCGTTCCCAAAAGTGTCCTGTGTAGGTACATCGAGAAGCATGCTAAGCACAATAGGCTAAACATCAACCAAAATTATCCATGGCAGACAAAATAATCTCCAAAAGATAGCTTCAGTGTGCAGTTTTAAGCACACTAGTAAAGCAAAACAAGTGGAAAGGTGTGCTAACTGCAATAGGCCTAACATTTAACAACAAGCAAACATAGTCTTTCAAACTGGTATTGTGCCAGTCTAAGTACACTGGTTATTATTAAATAAAAATGGAAAGGCGTGTTAACAACAAGATGCAGCAACCAAATGTAGTCATTCATAGTGGTATTGTTGAAACTGGTACTGATGAAATTGAATTGCACAGTTCATACTTGCACATATAGAACATTACATTGTGAATAACTGGAATAAACAAGGCATACTACGAACAACCAAAGACAGCATTTGAAACTGGACATATGCTAACTACAAACAACCAAACAATCAAAAAACTTCAAAAGAGGTATATGCTAGCTATAACAGGCTTAACAACAAGCAAATATATGCATTCCTATCGGTGTGTTTAAAACTGGATTGATGAAATGTTCTGCACAGTAAATAATTGCACATATAGAGCATCACATTGTGAACAACTGAAATAAACAAGGCATACTGCAAACAACCAGATATAGAAATTAAAACCAGACATATTATCACTACACTACAAAAGGGACTCGACAAAACAAATCATGGGTTTCCCCCTGTGAAGAGGCATGGCAAAATAAAACATGGGTTTCCTCACTTGTCACAGATGGGCTCGTTCCCGTGGGAAGAGCACGGACCCTGGATGCACTCCATGTTGTCGCAGATGGGATCCTTCCCCTTGTAAGAGCACGTCTGTAGGGTGCCCTCCCTGATGTCGCAGATGGGCGCTTTCCCCTTGGAAGAGCAGATGTGCTCTTTCCCCTTGGAAGAGCCGGAGAGGGTGCCCTCCTCGTGGTCGCCATCGATGAGGTCTGACTTGGAAGCCGTGGATCCCAAGCCAGCGTCGTAGAACGTGTCCTTCAGAAATGACAAAAGGGGCTCGCTGGCAATGTAGAATGGCAAATTGTTGACAATGAGTCAGAGGAGATCAACGGCGGGGCCATGGATGAGATCGACAGCGGTTGAACCCGAGGGGTTGTGGGTGGGCCACTTAACCTGTGACATAACCCGCCTCAGGCCATCGATGTAGATGACCTCGATGTCGTAGCCGGCGGCCGAGACATGCCCGCATACTCTAGCCCACTGCTTGAGTGCCTGCCGCCAGTAATGGTCGTCAGCTTTCTCGACGATGTCGGGCGAAGAAACCTCTATACACCTCTTTTGGGACAATCACTCCTCGAGCTCCACGGGAAGCGTAGCCGAGCTTAGGCTGCGACGCTCTAGAGTGGGGGTGGGGATGGGGATCTGTGGGAAAGGGGGCATTTGGCAGGCGTCATCTAAGAAACTCAGGGCGGCCTACTGTTGGGGAACGTAGTAATTTCAAAAAAATTCCTACGCACACGCAAGATCATGGTGATGCATAGCAACGAGAGGGGAGAGTGTGTCCACATACCCTCGTAGACCAAAAGCGTAAGCGTTAGCACAACGCGGTTAATGTAGTCGTACGTCTTCACGATCCGACCGGTCAAGTACCGAACGCACGGCACCTCCGAGTTCTGCACATGTTCAACTCGATGACGTCCCTCGAACTCCGATCCAGCCGAGCTTTGAGGGAGAGTGCCGTCAGCACGACGGCGTGGTGACGATGATGATGTTCTACCAACGTAGGGCTTCGCCTAAGCACCACTACGATATGACCGAGGTATATTATGGTGGAGGGGGGCACCACACACGGCTAAGAGATCCAAGGGATCAATTGTTGTGTCTCAAGGGGGTGCCTCCCTCCCCGTATATAAAGGAGTGGAGGAGGGGAAGGGGGCCGGCCACCCTTGGCGCCCCCCATGAGGAGTCCTAGTCCCACCGGGAGTAGGACTCCCCCCCTTCCATGTTGGAGGAGGAGAGGAGAGGGAAGGAGAAAGAGGAAGAAAGGAAGGGGGGGGGGCGCCGCCCCCCTTCCTTATCCAATTCGGACTTGGGAGGGGAGGGGTGCGCGGCTGCCCCTTGGCCGCCTCTCCTCTTCCACCAATTGGGCCACAGAGGCCCAATAGCCTCCGGGGGGTTCCGGTAACCCCCCGGTACTCCGGTATATATCCGATAACCCCCGGAACCATTCCGGTGTCCGAATATAGTCGTCCAATATATCAATCTTCATGTCTCGACCATTTTGAGACTCCTCGTCATGTCCGTGATCACATCCGGGACTCCGAACTACCTTCGGTACATCAAAACACATAAACTCATAATATAACCGTCATCGAACTTTAAGCGTGCGGACCCTACGGGTTCGAGAACTATGTAGACATGACCGAGACATGTCTCCGGTCAATAACCAATAGCGGAACCTGGATGCTCATATTGGCTCCTACATATTCTACGAAGATTTTTATCGGTCAAACCGCATAACAACATATATTGTTCCCTTCGTCATCGGTATGTTACTTGCCCGTGATTCGATCGTTGGTATCTCAATACCTAGTTCAATCTCGTTACCGACAAGTCTCTTTACTCGTTCCGTAATACATCATCCTGCAACTAACTCATTAGTTGCAATGCTTGCCAGGCTTAAGTGATGTGTATCACCGAGTGGGACCAGAGGTACCTCTCCGACAATCGGAGTGACAAATCCTAATCTTGAAATACGCCAATCCAACAAGTACCTTTGGAGACACCTGTAGAGCACCTTTATAATCACCCAGTTACTTGTGACGTTTGGTAGCACACAAAGTGTTCCTCCGGTAAACGGGAGTTGCATAATCTCATAGTCACAGGAACATGTATAAGTCATGAAGAAAGCAATAGCAACAAACTAAACGATCAAGTGCTAAGCTAACGGAATGGGTCAAGTGTTGGGGAACGTAGTAATTTCAAAAAAAATTCCTACGCACATGCAAGATCATGGTGATGCATAGCAACGAGAGGGGAGAGTGTTGTCCACGTACCCTCGTAGACCGAAAGCGGAAGCGTTAGCACAACGCGGTTGATGTAGTCGTATGTATTCACGATCCGACCGATCAAGTACCAAACGCACGGCACCTCCGAGTTCAGCACATGTTCAGCCCGATGACGTCCCCCGAACTCCGATCCAGCCGAGTGTTGAGGGAGAGTTTCGTCAGCACGACGGCGTGGTGACGATGTTGATGTTCCACTGACGCAGGGCTTCGCCTAAGCACCGCTATAGTATTATTAAGGTGGACTATGGTGGAGGGGGGCACCGCACACGGCTAAGAGACGATCAACTTGTGTCTAGAGGTGCCCCCCTGCCCCTGTATATAAAGGAGCAAGGGGGGGGAGGTGGCCGGCCTAGGAGGAGGGCGCGCCAAGGCGGGAGTCCTACTCCCACCGGGAGTAGGACTCCTCCTTTCCTTGTTGGAGTAGGAGTGAAGGAAAGAGGAGGAGAGGGAGAAGGAAAAGGGGGCTGCACCCCTTGTCCAATTCGGACCAGAGGGGGGGGGGGGCGCAGGCCTCCTTCCTTTTGGCCTATCTCCTCTATTCCCGTATGGCCCAATAAGGCCCATATACTCCCCGGCGAATTCCCGTAACTCTCCGGTACTCCGAAAAATACCCGAATCACTCGGAACCTTTCCGAAGTCCGAATATAGTCGTCCAATATATCGATCTTTACGTCTCGACCATTTCGAGACTCCTCGTCATGTCCCCGATCCCATCCGGGACTCCAAACTCCTTCGGTACATCAAAACATATAAACTCATAATATAACTGTCATCGTAGCGTTAAGCGTGCGGACCCTACGGGTTCGAGAACTATGTAGACATGACCGAGACACGTCTCCGGTCAATAACCAATAGCGGAACCTGGATGCTCATATTGGCTCCTACATACTCTACGAAGATCTTTATCGGTCAGACCGCATAACAACATACGCTGTACCCTTTGTCATCAGTATGTTACTTGCCCGAGATTCGATCGTCGGCATCTCAATACCTAGTTCAATCTCGTTACCGGCAAGTCTCTTTACTCGTTCCGTAATACATCATCTCGCAACTAACTCATTAGTTGCAATGCTTGCAAGGCTTAGGTGATGTGCATTACCGAGAGGGCCCAGAGATACCTCTCCGACAATCGGAGTGACAAATCCTAATCTCGAAATACGCCAACCCAACAAGTACCTTCGGAGACACCTGTAGAGAACCTTTATAATCACCCAGTTATGTTGTGACGTTTGGTAGCACACAAAGTGTTCCTCCGGTAAACGGGAGTTGCATAATCTCATAGTCATAGGAACATGTATAAGTCATGAAGAAAGCAATAGCAACAAACTAAATGATCAAGTGCTAAGCTAACGGACGGAATGGGTCAAGTCATCACATCATCTCTAATGATGTGATCCCGTTAATAAAATGACAACTCATGTCTATGGCTAGGAAACATAACCATCTTTGATCAACGAGCTAGTCAAGTAGAGGCATACTAGTGACACTCTGTTTGTCTATGTATTCACACATGTATTATGTTTCGGTTAATACAATTCTAGCATGAATAATAAACATTTATCATGATATAAGGAAATAAATAAATAATAACTTTATTATTGCCTCTAGGGCATATTTCCTTCAGTCTCCCATTTGCACTAGAGTCAATAATCTAGTTCACATCGCCATGTGATTTAATACCAATAGTTCACATTACCATGTGATTAACACCCATAGTTCACATCGACATGTGACCAACACCCAAAGGGTTTACTAGAGTCAATAATCTAGTTCACATCGCTATGTGATTAACACCCAAAGAGTACTAAGGTGTGATCATGTTTTGGTTGTGAGAGAAGTTTAGTCAACGGGTCTGCCACATTCAGATCCGTACGTATTTTGCAAATTTCTATGTCAACAATGCTCTGCACGGAGCTACTCTAGCTAATTGCTCCCACTTTCAATATGTATCCAGATTGAGACTTAGAGTCATCTGGATCAGTGTCAAAACTTGCATCGACGTAACCCTTTACGACGAACCTTTTGTCACCTCCATAATCGAGAAACATATGTAAGCAGCTTCACCGAGGTCTTTCTTTGAAAAACTCCTTTCAAACATTCCTTTATGCTTTGTAGAATAATTCTACATTATCTCCGATGAACAATATGTCATTCACATATACTTATCAGAAATGCTGTAATGCTCCCACTCACTTTCTTGTAAATACAGGCTTCACCGCAAGTCTGTATAAAACTATATGCTTGATCAACTTATCAAAGCGTATATTCCAACTCCGAGATGCTTGCACCAGTCCATAGATGGATCGCTGGAGCTTGGATATTTTGTTAGTACCTTTAGGATTGACAAAACCTTCTGGTTGCATCGTATACAACTCTTCTTTAATAAATCCATTAAGGAATGCAGTTTTGTTTATCCACTTGCCAGATTTCATAAAATGCGGCAATTGCTAACATGATTCGGACAGACTTAAGCATAGATACAAGTGAGAAACTCTCATCGTAGTCAACACCTTGAACTTGTCGAAAACCTTTTTGCGACAATTCTAGCTTTGTAGATAGTGACACTACTATCAGTGTCCGTCTTCCTCTTGAAGATCCATTTAATCTTAATGGCTCGCCAATCATTGAGCAAGTCAATCAAAGTCCATACTTTATTCTCATACATGGATCTCATCTCAGATTTCATGGCCTCAAGCCATTTTGCGGAATCTGGGCTCATCATCGCTTCCTCATAGTTAGTAGGCTCGTCATGGTCAAGTAACATGACCTCTAGAACAGGATTACCGTACCACTCTGGTGCAGATATCACTCTGGTTTACCTACGAGGTTCGGTAGTAACTTGATATGAAGTTACATGATCATCATCATTAGCTTCCTCACTAATTGGTGTAGTAGTCACAGGAACAGATTTCTGTGATGAACTACTTTCTAATAAGGGAGCAGGTACAGTTACCTCATCAAGTTCTACTTTCCTCCCACTCACTTCTTTCAAGAGAAACTCCTTCTCTAGAAAGGATCCATTCTCAGCAACGAATATCTTGCCTTCGGATCTGTGATAGAAGGTGTACCCAACATTTTCTTTTGGGTATCCTATGAAGACGCACTTCTCCGATTTGGGTTTGAGCTTATCAGGTTGAAACTTTTCACATAAGCATTGCAACCTCAAACTTCAAGAAACGACAGCTTAGGTTTCTTGCCAAACCATAGTTCATACGGTTTCGTCTCAACGGATTTAGATGGTGCCCTATTTAACGTGAATGTAGCTGTCTCTAGTGCATAACCCCAAAACGATAGCGGTAAATCAGTAAGAGACGTCATAGATCGCACCATATCTAATAAAGCATGGTTACGACGTTCGGACACACCATTACACTGTGGTGTTCCAGGTGGCGTGAGTAGTGAAACTATTTCACATTGTTTTAACTAAAGGCCAAACTCGTAACTCAAATATTTTACTTCTGCGATCATATCGTAGAAACTTTTATTTTGTTACGATGATTCTCCACTTCACTCTGAAATTCTTTGAACTTTTCAAATGTTTCAGACTTGTGTTTCATCAAGTAGATATAGTCATATCTGCTCAAATCATCTGTGAAGATCAGAAAATAATGATACCTGCCGCGAGCTTCAATATTCATCGGACCACATACATCAGTATGCATGATTTCCAACAAATCTGTTGCTTGCTGCATTGTTCCGGAGAACGGAGTCTTAGTCATCTTGCCCATGAGGCATGGTTCGCAAGCATCAACTGATTCATAATCAAGTGATTCCAAAAGTCCATCAGCATGGAGTTTCTTCATGCGCTTTAAACCAATATGACCTAAATGGCAGTGCCACAAATAAGTTGCACTATCATTATTAACTTTGCATCTTTTGGTTTCAATATTATGAATATGTGTATCACTACGATCGAGATCCAACGAACCATTTTCATTGGGTGTGTAACCATATATGTAAACAGAACAACAATTTATTCTCTTACTTAAATGAATAACCGTATTGCAATAAACATGATCAAATCATATTCATGCTCAATGCACACACCAAATAACACTTATTTAGGTTCAACACTAATCCCGAAAGTATAGGGAGTGTGCGATGATGATCATATCTATCTTGGAACCACTTCCAACACACATCGTCACTTCACCCTTAACTAGTCTTTGTTCATTCCGCAACTCCCGTTTCGAGTTACTACTCTTAGCAACTGAACTAGTATCAAATACCGAGGGGGTTGCTATAAACACTAGTAAAGTACACATCAATAACATGTATATCCAATATACCTTTGTTCACCTCGCCATCCTTCTTATCCGCCAAATACTTGGGGCAGTTCCGCTTCTAGTGACCAGTCCCTTTGCAGTAGAAGCACTCAGTCTCAGGCTTAGGTCCAGACTTGGGCTTCTTCACTTGAGCAGCAACTTGCTTGCCGTTCTTCTTGAAGTTCCCTTTCTTCCCTTTGCCCTTTTTGAAACTAGTGGTCTTTGTCAACCATCAACACTTGATTCTTTTCTTGATTTCTACCTTCGTCGATTTCAGCATCACGAAGAGCTTGGGAATTACTTTTGTCATCCCTTGCATATTATAGTTCATCACTAAGTTCTAGTAACTCGATGATAGTGACTAGAGAACTTTGTCAATTACTCTCTTATATGGAAGATTAACTCCCACTTGATTCAAGCAATTGTAGTACTCAGACAGTCTGAGCACATGCTCACTGGTTGAGCTATTCTCCTCCATCTTGTAGGCAAAGTACTGTCAGAGGTCTCATACCTCTCGACACGGGCATGAGTATGAAATACCAATTTCAACTCTTGGAACATCTTATATGCTCCATGGCGTTCAAAACGTCTTTGAAGCCCGATTCTAAGCCGTTAAGCATGGTGCACTAAACTATCAAGTAGTCATCATATTGAGCTAGCCAAACGTTCATAACGTCTGCATCTGCTCCTGCAATAGGTCTGTCACCTAGCGGTGCATTAAGGACATAATTCTTCTGTGCAGCAATGAGGATAATCCTCAGATCACGGATCCAATCCGCATCATTGCTACTAACATCTTTCAACTTAATTTTCTCTAGGAACATATCAAAAATAAAATAGGGGAGCTAAACGCGAGCTATTGATCTACAACATAGATATGCTAATACTACCGGGACTAAGTTCATGATAAATTTAAGTTCAATTAATCATATTACTTAAGAACTCCCACTTAGAAATACATCCCTCTAATCTTCTAAGTGATCACGTGATCCAAATCAACTAAACCATAACCGATCATCACGTGAAATGGAGTAGTTTTCAATGGTGAACATCACTATGTTGATCATATCTACTATATGATTCACGCTCGACCTTTCGGTCTCAGTATTTCGAGGCCATATATGCATATGCTAGGCTCGTCAAGTTTAACCTGAGTATTCTGCGTGTGCAAAACTGGCTTGCACCGTTGTAGATGGACGTAGAGCTTGTCACACCCGATCATCACGTGGTGTCTGGGCACAACGAACTTTGGCAACGGTGCATACTCAGGGAGAACACTTTTTATCTTGAAATTTAGTGAGAGATCATCTTATAAAGCTACCGTCGAACTAAGCAAAATAAGATGCATAAAAGATAAACATCACATGCAATCAAAATATGTGACATGATATGGCCATCATCATCTTGTGCCTTTGATCTCCATCTCCAAAGCATCGTCATGATTTCCATCGTCACCGGCATGACACCATGATCTCCATCATCTTGATCTATATCAATGTGTTGTCACATGGTCGTCTCGCCAACTATTGCTCTTGCAACTATTGCTATCACATAGCGATAAAGTAAAGAAATTATTTGGCGCTTGCATCTTATGCAATAGAGAGATAACCATAAGGCTTTTGCCAGTTGCCGATAACTTCAACAAAACATGATCATCTCATACAACAACTTATATCTCATCACGTCTTGACCATATCACATCACAACATGCCCTGCAAAAACAAGTTAGACGTCCTCTACTTTGTTGTTGCAAATTTTACGTGGCTGCTACGAGCTGAGCAAGAACCGTTCTTACCTACGCATCAAAACCACAACGATAGTTTGTCAAGTTGGTGCTGTTTTAACCTTCGCAAGGTTCGGGCATAGCCACACTCGGTTCAACTAAAGTTGGAGAAACTGACACCCGCCAGCCACCTATGTGCAAAGCACGTCGGTAGAACCAGTCTCGCGTAAGCGTACGCGTAATGTCGGTCCGAGCCGCTTCATCCAAGAATACCGCCGAACCAAAGTATGACATGCTGGTAAGCAGTATGACTTATATCACCCACAACTCACTTGTGTTCTACTCGTGCATATGACATCTACGCATAAAACCTGGCTCAGATGCCACTGTTGGGGAACATAGTAATTTCAAAAAATTTCCTACGCACACGCAAGATCATGGTGATGCATAGCAACGAGAGGGGAGAGTGTTGTCCACGTACCCTCGTAGACCGAAAGCGGAAGCGTTAGCACAACGCGGTTGATGTAGTCGTACGTATTCACGATCCGACCGATCAAGTACCAAACGCACGGCACCTCCGAGTTCAGCACATGTTCAGCCCGATGACGTCCCCCGAACTCCGATCCAGCCGAGTGTTGAGGGAGAGTTTCGTCAGCACGACGGCGTGGTGACGATGTTGATGTTCCACTGACGCAGGGCTTCGCCTAAGCACCGCTACAGTATTATTGAGGTGGACTGTGGTGGAGGGGGGCACCGCACACGGCTAAGAGACGATCAACTTGATCAACTTGTGTCTCGAGATGCCCCCTGCCCCTGTATATAAAGGAGCAAGGGGGGAGGCGGCCGGCCTAGGAGGAGGGCGCGCCAAGGGGGGAGTCCTACTCCCACCGGGAGTAGGACTCCTCCTTTCCTTGTTGGAGTAGGAGTGAAGGAAAGAGGAGGAGAGGGAGAAGGAAAAGGGGGCTGCACCCGTTGTCCAATTCGGACCAGAGGGGGGGCGCAGGCCTCCTTCCTTTTGGCCTATCTCCTCTATTCCCGTATGGCCCAATAAGGCCCATATACTCCCCGGCGAATTCCCGTAACTCTCCAGTACTCCGAAAAATACCCGAATCACTCGGAACCTTTCCGAAGTCCGAATATAGTCGTCCAATATATCGATCTTTACGTCTCGACCATTTAGAGACTCCTCGTCATGTCCCCGATCTCATCCGGGACTCCAAACTCCTTCGGTACATCAAAACATATAAACTCATAATATAACTGTCATCGTAGCGTTAAGCATGCGGACCCTACGGGTTCGAGAACTATGTAGACATGACCGAGACACGTCTCCGGTCAATAACCAATAGCGGAACCTGGATGCTCATATTGGCTCCTACATATTCTACAAAGATCTTTATCGATCAGACCGCATAACAACATACGCTGTACCCTTTGTCATCGGTATGTTACTTGCCCGAGATTCGATCGTCGGCATCTCAATACCTAGTTCAATCTCGTTACCGGCAAGTCTCTTTACTTGTTCCATAATACATCATCTCGCAACTAACTCATTAGTTGCAATGCTTGCAAGGCTTAGGTGATGTGCATTACCGAGAGGGCCCAGAGATACCTCTCCGACAATCGGAGTGACAAATCCTAATCTCGAAATACGCCAACCCAATAAGTACCTTCGGAGACACCTGTAGATGTGATCCCGTTAATCAAATGACAACTCTTTGTCTATGGCTAGGAAACATAACCATCTTTGAGCAACGAGCTAGTCAAGTAGAGGCATACTAGTGACACTCTGTTTGTCTATGTATTCACACATGTATCATGTTTCCGGTTAATAGAATTCTAGCATGAATAATAAACATTTATCATGATATAAGGAAATAAATAATAACTTTATTATTGCCTCTAGGGCATATTTCCTTCAGTCTCCCACTTGCACTAGAGTCAATAATCTAGTTTACACAGTAATGATTCTAACACCCATGGAGCCCTAGTGCTGATCATGTTTTGCTCGTGGAAGAGGCTTAGTCAATGGGTCTACAACATTCAGATCTGTATGTATCTTGCAAATATCTATGTCTCCCACCCGGACTTGATCCCGGATGGAGTTGAAGCGTCTCTTGATGTGCTTGGTTCTCTTGTGAAATATGGATTCCTTTGCCAAAGCAATTGCACCAGTATTGTCACAAAAGATTTTCATTGGACCCGATGCACTAGGTATGACACCTAGATCAGATAGGAACTCCTTCATTTGCTGCTTCCGAAGTAGCTATGTACTCCGCTTCACATGTAGATCCCACTATGATGCTTTGTTTAGAACTGCACCAACTGAGAGCTCCACCGTTTAATAAAAACACATATCCGGTTTGCGATTTAGAATCATCCAGATCAGTGTCAAAGCTTGCATCGACGTAACCATTAACGACGAGCTCTTTGTCACCTCCATAAATGAGAAACATATCCTTTGTCCTTTTCAGGTATTTTAGGATGTTCTTGACCGCTGTCCAGTGATCCACTCCTGGATTACTTTGGTACCTCCCTGCTAAACTAATAGCAAGGCACACATCAGGTCTGGTACACAACATTGCATACATGATAGAGCCTATGGCTGAAGCATAGGGAACATCTTTCACTTTCTCTCTATCTTCTGAAGTGGTCGGGCATTGAGTCTTACTCAATTTCACACCTTGTAACACATGCAAGAACCCTTTCTTTGCTTGATCCATTTTGAACTTCTTAAAAACTTTGTCAAAGTATGTGCTCTGTGAAAGTCCAATTAAGCGTCTTGATCTATCTCTATAGATCTTGATGCCCAATATATAAGCAGCTTCATCGAGGTCTTTCATTGAAAAACTCTTATTCAAATATTCTTTTATGCTATCCAGAAATTCTATATCATTTCCAATCAACAATATGTCATCCACATATAATATCAGAAATGCTACAGAGCTCCACTCACTTTCTTGTAAATACATGCTTCTCCAAAAGTTTGTATAAAGCCATATGCTTTGATCACACTATCAAAACGTTTATTCCAACTCCAAGAGGCTTGCACCAGTCCATAAATGGATCGCTGGAGCTTGCACACTTTGTTAGCTCTCTTTGGATCGACAAAACCTTCCGGTTGCATCATATACAACTCTTCTTCCAGAAATCCATTCAGGAATGCAGTTTTGACATCCATTTTCCAAATTTCATAATCATAAAATGTGGCAATTGCTAACATGATTCAGACAGACTTAAGCATCGCTACGGGTGAGAAGGTCTCATCGTAGTCAATCCCTTGAACTTGTCGAAAACCTGTTGCAACAAGTCGAGCTTTATAGACAGTAACATTACCATCAGCGTCAGTCTTCTTCTTGAAGATCCATTTATTCTTGATGGCTTGCCGATCATCAGGCAAGTCAACCAAAGTCCACACTTTGTTCTCATACATGGATCCCATCTCATATTTCATGGCTTCAAGCCAGTTTGCGGAATCTGGGCTCACCATCGCTTCTTCATAGTTCGTAGGTTCGTCATGGTCTAGCAACATAACCTCCAGAACAGGATTACCGTACCACTCTGGTGCGGATCTTACTTTGGTTGACCTATGAGGTTCAGTAATAACTTGATGTGAAGTTCATGATCATCATCATTAACTTCCTCACTAATTGGTGTAGACGTCACATGAACCGGTTTCTGTGATGATCTACTTTCCAACAAGGGAGCATGTACCGTTACCTCATCAAGTTCTACCCTCCTCCCACTCACTTCTTTCGAGAGAAACTCCTTCTCTAGAAAGGATCCATTCTTAGCAACGAATGTCTTGCCTTCAGATCTGTGATAGACGGTGTACCCAACAGTTTCCTTTGGGTATCCTATGAAGACACATTTCTCCAATTTGGGTTCGAGCTTATCAGGTTGAAGCTTTTTCACATAAGCATCGCAGCCCCAAATTGTAAGAAATGACAACTTTGGTTTCTTGCCAAACCATAGTTCATAAGGTGTCGTCTCAACGGATTTTGATGGTGCCCTATTTAACGTGAATGCAGCCGTCTCTAAAGCATAACCCCAAAACGATAGCGGTAAATCAATAAGAGACATCATGGATCGCACCATATCTAGTAAAGTACGATTACGACATTCGGACACACCATTACGCTGCGGTGTTCCGGGTGGCGTGAGTTGCGAAGCTATTCCGCATTGTTTCAAATGTAGACCAAACTCGTAACTCAAATATTATCCTCCACAATCATATCGTAGAAACTTTATTTTCTAGTTACGATGATTTTCAACTTCACTCTGAAATTCTTTGAACTTTTCAAATGTTTCAGACTTATGTTTCATTAAGTAGATATACCCATATCTGCTTAAATCATCTGTGAAGGTGAGAAAATAATGATACCCACCGCGAGCCTCAACATTCATTGGACCACATACATTAGTATGTATGATCTCTAACAAATCAACTGCTCGCTCCATAGTTCTGGAGAACGGCGTTTTAGTCATCTTGCCCATGAGGCATGGTTCACAAGTACCAAGTGATTCATAATCAAGTGATTCCAAAAGTCCATCAGTATGAAGTTTCTTCATGCGCTTTATACCAATATGACCCAAACGGCAGTGCCACAAATAAGTTGCACTATCATTATCAACTCTGCATCTTTTGGCTTCAACATTATGAATATGTGTATCACTACTATCGAGATTCATCAAAAATGGACCACTCTTTAAGGGTGCATGACCATAAAAGATATTACTCATATAAATAGAACAACCGTTATTCTCAGATTTAAATGAATAACCATCTCGCATTAAACAAGATCCAAATATAATGTTCATGCTCAACGCTGGCACCAAATAACAATTATTTAGGTCTAAAACTAATCCCGAAGGTAGATGTAGAGGTAGCGTGCCAACGGCGATCACATCGACTTTGGAACCATTTCCCACGTGCATCGTCACCTCGTCCTTAGCCAGTGTTCGCTTAATCTGTAGTCCTTGTTTTCAGTTGCAAATATTAGCAACAGAACCAGTATCAAATACTCAGGTGCTACTGCGAGCTCTGGTAAGGTACACATCAATAACATGTATATCACATATACCTTTGTTCACCTTGCCATCCTTCTTATCCGCCAAATACTTGGGGCAGTTCCGCTTCCAGTGACCAGTCTGTTTGCAGTAGAAGCACTCAGTCTCATGCTTAGGGCCAGATTTGGGTTTCTTCTCTTGAGCAGCAACTTGTTTGCTGTTCTTTTTGAAGTTCCCCTTCTTCTTCCCTTTGCCTTTTTTCTTGAAACTGGTGGTCTTATTAACCATCAACACTTGATGCTCCTTCTTGATTTCTACCTCCGCAACCTTTAGCATTGCGAAGAGCTCGGGAATCGTCTTATCCATCCCTTGCATATTATAGTTCATCACGAAGCTCTTGTAGCTTGGTGGCAGTGATTGAAGAACTCTATCAATGACCCTATCATCAGGAAGATTAACTCCCAGTTGAGTCAAGTGGTTGTGGTACCGAGACATTTTGAGTATATGTTCACTGACAGAACTATTCTCCTCCATCTTGCAGCTGTAGAACTTATTGGAGACTTCATATCTCTCAATCCGGGCATTCCCTTGAAATATTAACTTCAACTCCTGGAACATCTCATATGCTCCATGACGTTCAAAACGTCGCTAAAGTCCCGGTTCTAAGCCGTAAAGCATGGCACACTGAACCATCGAGTAGTCATCAGCTTTGCTCTGCCAGGTGTTCATAACATCTGGTGTTGCTCCTGCAGCGGGTTTGGCACTTAGCGGTGCTTCCAGGACGTAATTCTTCTGTGCAGCAATGAGGATAATCCTTAGGTTACGGACCCAGTCCGTGTAATTGCTACCATCATCTTTCAACTTTGCTTTCTCAAGGAACGCATTAAAATTCAACAGAACAACAACACGAGCCATCTATCTACAACAAACATAGACATGCAAAATACTATCAGGTACTAAGTTCATGATAAATTTAAGTTCATTTAATCATATTACTTAACAACTCCCATTTAGATAGACATCTCTCTAATCATCTAAGTGATCACGTGATCCAAATCAACTAAACCATAACCGATCATCACGTGAAATGGAGTAGTTTTCAATGGTGAACATCATTATGTTGATCATATCTACTATATGATTCACGCTCGACCTTTCGATCTCAGTGTTCCGAGGCCATATCTGCATATGCTAGGCTCGTCAAGTTTAACCTGAGTATTCTGCGTGTGCAAAACTGGCTTTCACCCGTTGTAGATGGACGTAGAGCTTATCACACCCGATCATCACATGGTGTCTCGGCATGATGAACTTTGGCAATGGTGCATACTCAGGGAGAACACTTTTATCTTGAAATTTAGTGAGAGATCATCTTATAATGCTACCGTCAAACAAAGCAAAATAAGATGCATAAAAGATGAACATCACATGCAATCAATATAAGTGATATGATATGGCCATCATCATCTTGTGCTTGTGATCTGCATCTTCGAAGCACCGTCATGATCACCATCGTCACCGGCGCGACACCTTGATCTCCATCGTAGCATCGTTGTTGTCTCGCTAACTATTGCTTCTACGACTATTGCTACCGCTTAGTGATAAAGTAAAGCAATTACAAGGCGATTGCATTGAATAGAATAGCGACAACCATATGGCTCCCGCCTGTTGCCGATAACTCCATTACAAAACATGATAATCTCATACAATAAATATAGCATCATGTCTTGGCCATATCACATCACAACATGCCCTGCAAAAACAAGTTAGACGTCCTCTACTTTGTTGTTGCAAGTTTTACGTGGCTGCTATGGGCTGAGCAAGAAGCATTCTTACCTACGGATCAAAACCACAATGATAGTTCGTCAAGTTGGTGTTGTTTTAACCTTCCCAAGGACCGGGCGTAGCCACACTCGGTTCAACTTAAGTTGGAGAAAGTGACACCCGGCAGCCACCTGTGTGCAAAGCACGTCGGTAGAACCAGTATCGCGTAAGCGTACGCATAATGTCGGTCTGGGCCGCTTCATCCAACAATACCGCCAAACCAAAGTATGACATGCTGGTAAGCAGTATGACTTGTATCGCCCACAACTCACTTGTGTTCTACTCGTGCATATAACATCAAAGCATAAAACCAGGCTCGGATGCAACTGTTGGGGAATGTAGTAATTTCAAAATTTTCCTACGCACACGCAAGATCATGGTGATGCATAGCAACGAGAGGAGAGAGTGTGTCCGCGTACCCTCGTAGACCGAAAGCGTAAGCGTTAGCACAGCGCGGTTGATGTAGTTGTATGTCTTCACGATCCGACCGGTCAAGTACCGAACGCACGGCACCTCCGAGTTCTACACACGTTCAACTCGATGACGTCCCTCGAACTCCGATCCAGCCGAGCTTTGAGGGAGAGTTCCGTCAGCACGACGGCATGGTGACGATGATGATGTTCTACCGACGCAGGGCTTCGCCTACACACCACTATGATATGATCGAGGTAGATTATGGTGGAGGGGGGCACCGCACACGGCTAAGAGATCCAAGGGATCAATTGTTGTGTCTCAAGGGGGTGCCTCCCTCCCCGTATATAAAGGAGTAGAGGAGGGGAAGGGGGGCGGCCACCCTTGGCGCGCCCCATGAGGAGTCCTACTCCCACAGGGAGTAGGACTCCCCCCTTCCATGTTGGAGTAGGAGAGGAGAGGGAAGGAGAAAGAGGAAGAAAGGAAAGGGGGGGCGCCACCCCCCTTCCTTGTCCAATTCGGACTTGGGAGGGGAGGGGCGCGGCTGCCCCTTGGCCACCTCTCCTCTTCCACCAATTGGGCCCATGAGGCCCAATAACCTCCGGGGGGGGGGTTCTGGTAACCCCCCGGTACTCCGGTATATATCCGATAACCCCCAGAACCATTCCGGTGTCCGAATATAGTCGTCCAATATATCAATCTTCATGTCTTGACCATTTCGAGACTCCTCGTCATGTCCGTGATCACATCCGGGACTCCGAACTACCTTCGGTACATCAAAACACATAAACTCATAATATAACCGTCATCGAACTTTAAGCGTGCGGACCCTACGGGTTCGAGAACTATGTAGACATGACCGAGACACGTCTACGGTCAATAACCAATAGCGGAACCTGGATGCTCATATTGGCTCCTACATATTCTACGAAGATTTTTATCGGTCAAACCGCATAACAACATATGTTGTTCCCTTTGTCATCGGTATGTTACTTGCCCGAGATTCGATCGTCGGTATCTCAATACCTAGTTCAATCTCGTTACCGGCAAGTCTCTTTACTCGTTCTGTAATACATCATCCCGCAACTAACTCATTAGTTGCAATGCTTGCAAGGCTTAAGTGATGTGTATTGCCGAGTGGGCCCAGAGATACCTCTCCGACAATCAGAGTGACAAATCCTAATCTTGAAATATGCCAACCCAACAAGTACCTTTGGAGACACCTGTAGAGCACCTTTATAATCACCCAGTTACGTTGTGACGTTTGGTAGCACACAAAGTGTTCCTCCGGTAAACGGGAGTTGCATAATCTCATAGTCACAGGAACATGTATAAGTCATGAAGAAAGCAATAGCAACAAACTAAACGATCAAGTGCTAAGCTAACGGAATGGGTCAAGTCAATCACATCACTCTCCTAACGATGTGATCCCGTTAATCAAATGACAACTCTTTGTCTATGGCTAGGAAACATAACCATCTTTGAGCAACGAGCTAGTCAAGTAGAGGCATACTAGTGACACTCTGTTTGTCTATGTATTCACACATGTATCATGTTTCTGGTTAATAGAATTCTAGCATGAATAATAAACATTTATCATGATATAAGGAAATAAATAATAACTTTATTATTGCCTCTAGGGCATATTTCCTTCACCTGGGTATGGAGATCGGTGGGTAAGCTGCACGGGCAAACCGGCAGATGTTGACAATGGAGGCCTTGCGGCGGCGGCGAGGGGGGGGGTTGCTAGGGTTTCGAGCGAGGGAGGCTGTGTGTGTGTGCGCGCACGCCCCAGGAGGTTTGTGTGTGTGTGTTGTGTGGAGGGGGCGTGGGGTGTTTTAGGAAATGACGCGGGTACTGAAAATTTTACTACGTGGGAGTCAAACACGGGAGTGAAATGCCGGGATATTGAAAATGTTGATGATAGTGCATCGCACACGGTCCGGAGATAACAACCGTGTGTTATGAAACAGAAAAACCCTCGACGCGGGAAGATATTTTCTAGGGATGCGGGCGGGATTGGGAACAAGAAACATCGCACATGGTCCGGAGATAACAACTGTGTGTTATGAAACAGAAAAACCCTCGAGGCGGGTAGATATTTTCTAGGGAAGCAGGCGGGATTGAGAACAAGAAACATCGCACACGGTCCGGAGATAACAACCCTGTGTTATGAAACAGAAAAACCCTCGAGGAGGGCAGATATTTTTTAGAGGGGGAGCCTCATGGAGCCCAATGTACTGTGCGGATGTGTGCGTGACAGGGGCACCGGCGTGGCACACGGTTAGTTTGAGTGAACCGTGTCTGTTGCGTCATTCGACTTGTCTAATGTTCATAAATTTGGCGAAAAATGGCGCGGGAGAGGGTCAGAACACAAACACACTTGCATGTGGACCAAATTTATGTATCAAAAGGGTGGTTTGATTTTCAAATACCAAATGCAACTTCAATGTGGTACCTCTCTTGCAAAGCGCATGGTAGTGCTTCCCCCCCTCCCGTGTCGGCACGAAGGGAATCCTAAGCTATGAATGCATGCCCCCTTCCCCCCAATCGAGGTTCACCTAGCAAAGTGCGAAGTAGCTAGCAGCCCCCTCCTCCCTCGTGTCGGCACGAAGGGAATCCTAAGCTATGAACACATGCCCCCCAACCGAGGTTCATTCACCTAGCAAAATGCGAAGTAGCTAGTAGCCCCCCTCCCTCGTGTCGGCACGAAGGGAATCCTAAGCTATGAATGCATGCCCCCCCAACCGAGGTTCACCCTAGAAAAGTGCAAAGTAGCTAGCAGCTCCCCTCCCTCGTGTCGACACGAAGGGAATCCTAAGCTATGAATGCATGCCCCCCAACCGAGGTTCACCCTAGCAAAGTGCGAAGTATCTAGCAGCCCCCCTCTTCCCTCATGTCGGCACGAAGGGAATCCTAAGGTATGAATGTATGCCCCCCAACCGAGGTTCGCCTAGCAAAGCGCGAAGTAGCTACCAGCCCCCCTCCCTCGTGTCGGCACGAAGGGAATCCTAAGCTATGAATGCATGCCCCCCAACCGAGGTTCACCTAGCAAAGTGCGAAGTAGCTAGCAGCCACCCCTCGTGTCGGCACGAAGGGAATCCTAAGCTATGAATGCATGACCCTCCCCCCAACCGAGGTTCACCTAGCAAAGTGCGAAGTAGCTAGCAACCCACCCCCTCGTGTCGGCACGAAGGGAATCCTAAGCTATGAATGCATGCCCCTCCCCCCCCAACCGAGGTTCACCTAGCAAAGTGCGAAGTAGCTAGAAGCCCCCCTCGTGTCACCACGAAGGGAATCCTAAGCTATGAATGCATGCCCCCCCCCAACCGAGGTTCACCTAGCAAAGTGCGAAGTAGCAACCCCCCCCCCACACACTTTCAGTCGGTGGGCCAAAGAGGCATATCTCACCAAGATGGATTGTAAAATGGACCAAGAATAATCCACCTTGGTCGTACAACCTCTCTCTTGTTGTTGGTCAAAGTGATGGCCGTCCATGCGACCCCAAAGATGGGCTAGCTCGCCAATAATCACGCAAGTAGCTAGTCCCCGAAGACAACCACTGCATGCGTGTGGCCCAAACATATGTATGGAGATGTGTGTTTTTGAGTAACAATGGAACAACTTTGATGTGGCAGCGTGATTTCAAACTAGAAATCCCCACACTGAGTGAGGGTTAGGTTGACGATGCATATGTATGTTACACCACACTTCAAGCCAACGACAGGGATTCATGCATGCATGCGTGCATAGTATATGCGCTCAAACTTAAGGTCTAAATATCACCATGACCTATACTACGATAACACGAACCAAATGAAGAATCCTCCATGGTAACCTATCTTGTTGTTGGTCAAGGTAATCATGGATGTCCACGCGGGCCCACGAATATATAGGCTTGTCGTCGATAACCACACGAGGGAGTGTATCGTTCGAAGGCAACCACTACATGCATATGTATGGAGGAGATGCGTGCATGCATGTTTGAATACACAACATTGATGTGGCGCGTGCGTCAAAAATCGTAAATTAGCTCCCCACACAGAGCGAGATCGGTTTATGACACTATAAAAAAAAGACACATCCGTGACATTTTGGGACGAACGAATTTTTTCTGCCATGCTTATGACACTTCTATGACGATAATTGTGACAAAACCCGGTATCATCATAGATGTGGTGGGTCCTACTTCTATGACAAAAAATCATGACAAAAATGGGCTTTTCATCCTGGGCGGGACGGAGACGCAGCTGCATGACATTCTTTGGGTCGTCCATGACGGAAAAAACCATGGTAGAAGCGAGGGCGAGGAAAATATCGGGGGAGTTCCCGGATACGGTGGGTGGTCGGGGGCCGAGTGATGCGCGTTTCTCTCGTACGTACGTGCGTGTGTGCGAAGCGTTGGGCTCTAACTGAACCCAAGCGAGGCGTTGGGCTCTAACTAAACCCGAGCGATTGCACTAGCTATGTTCCTGAACCCGAGCACACGATCCCTTGTTGTTAACTAAACCCGAGTGATTCCTTCGCTACTGCTGCTAACTGAAGCCGATCGATGCTGCCTCTGGATGAACGGTGAGCGTTGTTGGGGGGGGGGGAGTTGGATGAACAGTTCCCAGTGGGGGTTGGAAGAACAGGACCCCTTGGTAGTAGAGGCCGTTGCCGCTGGATGAACAGGACCCCGATCGATCGAGCCAGTTGGTGGGTGGATGAACAGGACCCCGTGGAGGGTTGGATGAACGGGACCCCGTGGAGGGCTGGTTGAACAGTAGCCGATGGAGGGCTGGATGAACAGTAGCTCGTGGAGGGGTAGTTCAGCAGGACCCCATGGAGAGGGCTGGTTGAACAGTAGCCGGTGGAGGAGCGCACGGTGGAGGTTGGATGAACAGGAGCCCGTGGATGAACAGTCACGGGTGGAGGCTGGAGGAGGTCGATGGTGGATGAACAGTAGCCTGTGGAGGCTGGAGGAGGTCGACAGTGGAGATGAACAGTATCCCGTGGAGTCCCGGTCCACACCCTCCCGATGAACAGGACCCCCGTTTTGACCGTAGCTCTCCAACACAAGTCCGTTTCCTCCGTTTTGCGGTATGCCACACCCCTCGCGATCAACAGGACCCCGTTTCGACCATAGGAGGTCTGTTTCCTCCATTTTGTGGTACGCCAGACCCCTCCCGATGAACAGGATCCCGTTTCGACCGTGGCCGATCGAGCACAAGGCAGTTTCCTCCGTTCTGTGGTACGCCATGCCTTGTTTTCATCGACTATTCCGTCCAAGCCGGTTGGCTCCCGATGAAAAGCACGCGTTACGTTGCCTCCCGATGAACACAACGTTGTTTCTCTGTTCCGACCCAGTCGGTTCGCTGGCCGATGAATAGGACACCATTGCTCCCATCCGTTGCCTCTCCATGTACACAAGCCCTGGCCGTCCGCAAGTACGCGCTCGAGACCCCGCCCGTATGTACGTACATGGGGCGAATCATTTTTTTGCCCGTAATATGGGCGCACTTCCTTACGTGCAAAGATATAGCTGGTGGGTCCCAGCAGTCAGGGGAAACTTTTTTTTCACGAAATACGATGGCCCGTTTGGTGGGTCCCTGCTGTCTGGTGGAGGAATAATTATTTTTCGTGTAATAAGGAGGTACTTCCTTGCTGCGGCCGTGGACCCAGCTGTCAGCCTCTCCACATACAGTGCTCTTCTGATGGAAGTCGTTCCTTGACCACGTTGACCGCGCCACGCCGAGAGCACCAGAGCGGTGGATGATGGCGAGGCCTAGGAAGGGACGACTCAGAGCCGGGGAAGACGCGGCAGTGGAAGCCCACACGGACATGAGAGGGTTCACAGGTTCAACTGTTGTGTGAGCCTGCCGTCGCCACAGGGCCTGGCCAGCGGTGGGAGTAGTAGGGGGGCGGTGAAGCCTCTGTGGGAGCACAGCCGGCCACGGGAGGCAGGAGCAGGCGGCACGACCGGCGCTGCTTTGGGCGACTGGAGAAAGAAGACCAGAGGTTGAAGAAGCACTATGGCCATTGGATGGACATCGTACGGTCACTGGAGCTAGAATCGTTCATATGGACTAAGTTGACAAAGCCCTTCGTCCCCGTCAATTTAGTAGGCCCACAAGTCAGCCTCCCATTATGCTGGGTCCCAGCTAGCACTGGGGTATTCATTTTTTGTGCGTAATAAGGAGGCACTTCATTGCGTGCGAAGATATAGCTGGTGGGTCCGAGCTGTCAGCGGCGGGACATTTTTGTCACGAAATACAGAGGTCCTTTCGGTGGGTCCCAGATGTCAGGTGGAGGAATCATTATTTTGCACGTAATAAGGAGGAATTTCCTTGCGTGCGGCCGTGGACCCAGCTATCAGCCTCTCCACGTACAGTCCACTTCAGATGCATGTCGGTCGTTGACCATGTTGACCACGCCACGTCGAGAGCACCAGGGCGGTGGGCGACGACGAGGCCTAGGAAGGGAACGACATGGAGCCAGGGAAGACTCGACAATTGTTTCCCACCCGGAGGGGAGTACGAGGGTTTACTGGTTCGTCTGCCATCGCCGGAGAATAACAGCAGGTGTGGGTGAGTAGAGGGATGGCTAGGCCAATGATAGGAGTACAGTGGGGCGGTGAGGCCTGCGCGGCAGCACAGCCGACTGCGGGAGGAGGGAGCAGGCAGTCTCGTTGGTGCTTGTTTGAGCGGCTGGAGTAGGAAGAGCAGAGATTGAAGAAGCACGACGACCGTTGGATGGACATCCAACAGTCACTGCTTGTGCGTCAACCTTTTTTAGGAAAGCCTCAACTCTGTGGAAAACAGCATACAACCCACCTGCCATTATTTCTAATAAATTACAGCCCATTTGCTAATTCTTAAGGTTTTTTCTGGAGCCCATATTCTTTTTGTTAGCATTACAGCCCATATTGTGGCCACGATTAAAAAATTATACGAAATTTTGCAGATTTCGGTGCGGTCCGAACTGTTTTTAATCCCGAAATTTCGAGTCACATTCAAACTGATTTTAAAAATAAATGTATATCAATATAAAATCCAACAAATTGTCCATGCATAAAAATCAATGCAATTTAAAATCTCAAAATGAAAAAAATGAAACTAATTGTTGGTTTGATGTGTTTTAAAAATGTGCAGCCCATTTCTCATTGCCGATAGGCCATTTTCTCGGCCAGCAGAATGAAGCTCTCCTCGTCTTGAAAGATTTGCAGCCCAACAGTCCTGACAAAGCGACTTACTTGATAAATCACAAAAAAACTAGGCTAGCCATTTTCAGAAAGAAAGAAAAAAACTACTGGGCTGGTTTGTGGTAAACATAAAAGAAAAGGCTGTCTAGACAGGCCAGAGTGCCCCGCACAGCCCAGTTAACACCCTGCTTCTGTCTCAAAAACAAATTAGATAAATGCCACTCCAATTGTGGCGATTCATAAAAATGCCACTGCAATTTCCAAACTTTGAAAAATGCCACTGCAATTTTGCAAACTTTGAAAAATGCCACTGCAATTTTTGCAAACTTTGAAAAACGCCACTCCAGACTTCGAAAAATGCCACTGGAAATGTCATGAAATGGCATTTTTCAAAGTTTGGAAATTGCAGTGGCATTTCTCGGAATCACCAGATTGGGAGTGGCATTTATCAAATTAACCCAAAACAAAAATAACTGGGCGAGCTGCTGGGTCCCTGGTGTCAGCCGCTCGCTGTGCAATTCTCTCGTTTATTGACTACGTTGACAATGACATGGGACCCAAATGTCAGAAATCCATTAGGAGGAGCCATTTTTTTATTGGCTTGAAATAAGGAGGCACTTGCTTGCGTACTACCATGACCTTTGTGGGTCCCTGCTGTCATCCTCTCCACGTACAATCATCTCCTGATTGTGTACGCGTCAACCTGGTAGGCCCACAAGTCAGCCTCTAAACCTGTGGTGGATAAATACAACCCATTTAAAAAATAACAGCCCATTCCATACGTTCAAACAGAAAGTTCAACATTCAGAGCAAAGTAACATGTCTGATCCAGATATAGAGTACTGAACTTCCACGTTGACAACCATCATAGCCAAGTTAACTATCTACTCCCACTAATACTCTAGTAGTGTACAAGTACTAACTTACTCTTAGCTATCTAGACAATGCCGGCCGCCATCTGCGGTACACGCTAAACGCCGGCACTGGCGTCCTCCGCCTCGCCTCGTACTTGCCAGAGGTGCGATAGGGTGCGTTGCTCATGCGTGTTGGCCCTTTCCATGCCGGCGTGGTCCACCAAAGCTTCGGCTTCTAAGCGGGAAACCCACTTGACGAGCTTGTAGTAAAATTCGGCGTCGCGAACGCGTGCGTGCCCGACAACCTCCAGGTCTATTGGCCGGGCGCCGGCCTCCACATAGTCGGCCCAGTTGCAGGCGCTCTGCTCACGACTCAGAGCGTCGGTGCGCTGCTGCTCCATGTCCCGCTGGCGATGCAAATTGGCGATACGCTGCTCCTCCGCCAAGCGGTCGTACTCCAACAACTCCTCATACTCTGCATTGCCATCTAAAGACTGATAGAATGCCTCCTCCCCCGTCTGCCTTCCGGTGAAAAACCGAACACTAGTTCCGGTGGTGACTGCCTCTGGTGTCGCCTATCGCGGACGGGCGGGGGCATGGCGGACATGGCGAGAGCGAGGATAAGTGGTGAGCGACGTCGGGCCGGTGGGGGCTTATGAGGATAGGGCGAGTTGGGTGATGGTACCACCGGAGAAGCTCGAGAAACTGTAATTATAGGTGGAAGGTAGGCGAACCAGCGTGTCGTGGGAAACGCGACGGTCATCGCAGTCATTGGAATTCAATGCATAACCAGGCATGGCTTAGCACGCCAGCTTGCTATGGAAAACTAGAAAAACTGAAATTATGACAGTGACGTCCCGTCCCGTCCCGTCAGCGGTGCGTCCCGTTGATAACCCACAAGTATAGGGGATCGCAACAGTTTTCGATAAGTAAGAGTGTCGAACACAACGAGGAGCTAAAGGTAGAAAAAATATTCCCTCAAGTTCTATCGACCGCCGATACAACTCTACGCACGCTTGACGTTCGCTTTACCTAGAACAAGTATGAAACTAGAAGTACTTTGTAGGTGTTGTTGGATAGGTTTGCAAGATAATAAAGAGTACGTAAGTAAAAAGTAAGGGTTGTTTAGATAAAGAAACAATAAAGTAAATATAGCGAGTGTGGAAAAGTGGTGGTAGGAGTTGTGAAATTGTCCCTAAGCAATTGACTACTTTACTAGACCGATAGCAAGTATTATGTGGGAGAGGCCACTGCTAGCATGTCATCCCTGACTTGGAATTCTATGCACTTATGATTGGAACTATTAGCAAGCATTCACAATTACTAATGTTCATTAAGGTAAAACCCAACCATAGCATTAAGATATATTGGTCACCCTTCAATCCCGTATGCATCAATTTGTATGCTAGGTTGAAGCTTCTATCACTCTTGCCCTCCAATACATAGTCCTATCAACATACAACTAACCCTAGGGTGTGATCCACGCGCGCAATCATATGATGGGCACCAAAGGACAGCAACATAACCACAAGCAAATTAAATCAATCATAGCAATTCATCAACCACCGATAGGACAACGAAAATCTACTCAGACATCATAGGATGGCAACACATCATTGGATAATAATATGAAGCATAAAGCACCATGTTCAAGTAGTGGGTACATCGGGTTGCGGGAGAGTGGACCGCTGTAGATAGAGGGGGGAAGGTGATGGACATGTTGGTGAAGATGGTGTTGGTGTAGATCGCGGTGATGATGATAGCCCTCGGTGGCACTCCGGTGCCACCGAAAGCGAGGGGGAGAGAGCCCCCCTCCTTCTTCTTCTTCCTTGACCTTCTCCCTAGATGGGAGAAGGGTTTCCCCTCTGGTCCATGGTCTCCATGGCGTGGGTGGGGCAAGAGCCCCTCCGAGATTGGATCTGTCTCTCTGTCTCTCTCTGTTTCTGCGTTCCCAGATTCTTCCCTTTCACCGTTTCTTATATTCCCGGAGATCCGTAACTCCGATTGGGCTGAAATTTTAACACGATCTCTATCTGGATATTAGCTTTCTTGTGGCGAAAGAAGGGCATCAACCGCCTTACGGGTGGTCCACGAGGGTCAGGGGTGCGCCCCCTGCCTCGTGGCCACCTTGGGCACCGTCTCGCATGGATTTTTCTTCCCAAAAATCATATATATTCCAAAAAACTCTCTGTCAGTTTTTATCCCGTTTGGACTCCGTTTGATATGGATATTCTGTGAAACAAAAAACATGCAACAAACAGGAACTGACACTGGGCACTGGATCAATATGTTAGTCCCAAAAATAGTATAAAAAGTTGCCAAAAGTATATGAAAGTTTTAGAATATTGGCATGGAACAATCAAAAATTATAGATACGACGGAGACGTATCAGCATCCCCAAGCTTAATTCCTGCTCGTCCTCGAGTAGGTAAATGATAAAAAGATAATTTTTTGATGTGGAATGCTACCTAGCATAATCTTGATCACATATCTAATCATGGCAAGAATATTAAGATACGAGTGATTCAAAGCAATAATCTATCATTTGACATAAAAACAATAATACTTCAAGCCTACTAATAAAGCAATCATGTCTTTTGAAAATAACAAGGCCAAAGAAAGTTATCCCTACAAAATCATATAGTCTGGCTATGCTCCGTCTTCACCACACAAAATACTCACATCGTGCACAACCCCGATGACAAGCCAAGCAATTGTTCCATACTTTTGACGTTCTCAAACCTTTTCATCTTTCACGCAATACATGAGTGTGAGCCATGGACATAGCACTATAGGTGGAATAGAGTGGTGGTTGTGGAGAAGACAAAAAGGAGAGGATAGTCTCACATCAACTAGGCGTATCAACGGGCTATGGAGATGCCCACCAATAGATATCAATGTGAGTGAGTAGGGATTGCCATGCAACGGATGCACTAGAGCTATAAGTGTATGAAAGCTCCAACTGAAACTAAGTGGGTGTGCATCCAACTTGCTTGCACATGAAGACCTCGGGCATTTGAGGAAGCCCATCATCGGAATATACAAGCCAAGTTCTATAATGAAAATTCCCACTAGTATATGAAAGTGATAACTCAAGAGACTCTCTATATGAAGAACATGGTGCTACTTTGGAGCACAAGTGTGGAAAAAGGATAGTAGCACTGCCCCTTCTCTCTTTTTCTCTCATTTTTTTATTTTTTTATTTTGGTGGGCTTCTTTGGCCTCTTTTTTTATTTGGGCTTCTTTGGCCTCTTTTATTTTTTTTTAAAGTCCGGAGTCTCATCCCGACTTATGGGGGAATCATAGTCTCCATCATCCTTTCCTCACTGGGGCAATGCTCTAATAATGATGATCATCACACTTTTATTTACTTATAACTCAATATTACAACTCGATACTAGAACAAAGATATGACTCTATATGAATGCCTCCGGCGGTGTACCAGGATGTGCAATGATCTAGCGTAGCAATGCCATCAAAAAACGGACAAGCCATGAAAACATCATGCTTGCTATCTTACGATCATGCGAAGCAATATGACAATGAATGCTCAAGTCATGTATATGATGATGATGGAAGTTGCATGACAATATATCTCAGAATGGCTATGGAAATGCCATAATAGGTAGGTATGGTGGCTATTTTGAAGACGGTATATGGTGGGTTTATGGTACCGGCGAAAGTTGTGCGGTACTAGAGAGGCTAGCAATGGTGGAAGGGTGAGAGTGCGTATAATCCATGGACTCAACATTAGTCATAAAGAACTCACATACTTATTGCAAAAATCTATTAGTCATAGAAACAAAGTACTACTCCTAGGGGGATAGATTGGTAGGAAAAGACCATCGCTCGTCCCCGACTGCCACTCATAAGGAAGACAATCAATAAATAAATCATGCTCCGACTTCACTACATAACGGTTCACCATACCTGCATGCTACGAGAATCACAAACCTCAACACAAGTATTTCTACAATCCACAACTACCCACTAGCATGGCTCTAATATCACCATCTTTAATCAAACATATCATATTCAGTGATCTACAAGTTTTATGTAGGATTTTATGACTAACCATGTGAATGACCAGTTCCTGTCATCTCTCTAAATAGATATAAGTGAAGCAAGAGAGTTTAATTCTTTCTACAAAAGATATGCCCACACTCTAACAAATATAAGTGAAGCAAAAGAGCATTCTACAAATGGCGGTTTTCTATGTAAAGAGAAACAGGCAATCCAAACTTCAAATGATATAAGCGAAGCACATGAAGCATTTTATAAAGCCATACTCAAAAGATATAAGTGAAGTGCAATGAGCATTCTACAAATCAACCAAGGATTGTCTCATACCATCATGGTGCATAAAAGAAAAGTGAAAACTAAATGCAAAAGATGCTCCAAGATTGCACATATCACATGAACGAAATGAATCCAAAAACATACCGATACTTGTTGAAGAAAGAGGGGATGCCTTTCGGGGCATCCCCAAGCTTAGACGCTTGAGTCTCCTTGAATATTTACTTGGGGTGCCTCGGGCATCCCCAAGCTTGAGCTCTTGCCTCTCTTCCTTCTTCTCACATCGAGATCTTCTCGATCATCAAACACTTCATCCACACAAAACTTCAACAGAAAACTCGGTAAGATCCGTTAGTATAATAAAGCAAATCACTACTCTAAGTACTATTGCAAACAAATTCATATTTTGTTTTTGCATTTTGTCTACTGTAGTATAACTTTTTCATGGCTTAATCCACTAATATAAATTGATAGTTTCATCAAAACAAGCAAACTATGCATCAAAAACAGAATCTGTCTAAAACAGAACAGTCTGTAATAACCTGAACATTCACCATACTTATGGTACTTTAAAAATTCTACCAAAATTAGTAAAAATAAAAAATTTGTATAGGAAGACAGTTCAAAAAGAATCAGAACCATTTGATGTTCCAGCTAAAAATGTAAAATCGCGCACTACAGCCAAAGTTTCTGTCCTGCACCGTACAAACCATCAAGCAAATGTAAACATCCTAAAGGCAAACCTTGGCACATTATTTTTATAATACAATGGAATTGTACTAGGGGATAATTATTTTTTTGAAAAGTTTCTGTAATCAAGATTCACAAAGTTGCCATGAGCATGAACAAAGTTCAAGGAGCTCTCCCACTTCAACAATGCTTGTGTTTCTCACTTTCACTTTCCTTTTTGAAAAAGTTTTGGGTTCCCCTCTTTATTTTTGTTGTTTTTAAACTATATGAAAGCACTCAACAGAAATAAATGACTCCCTAAAACTCCCGAGTTGTCTTCCTGGCAGCGCTTTCTTTAAAGCCATTAAGCTAGGCATATAGTGCTCAAGTAGTGAATCCACCCGGATCCCAAGGTATATCAAAGCCAATTTTAATTAACAATGATTTATAATTTAGTAGTGAGCACAAAATAACATATATCATGTAACTACGAAGTCTAACTCTCTTCCTATGCATCGGCATGTCATAAAAGAACAATTCATGCACACATAGTAAAGGCCAATGCATAGTATAAATAGTTTCTTACATTTTATCATATTGGAAACATAGAGAGGTGGAGATATAGTTCCTCTCTCATAATAATTGCAAGTAGGAGCAGCAAGCACATGCATATTATATTCATCAAAATCATCATGTGCAACGGTAAAAGGCAACCCATCAATACAATCCTTAATAAGTGCAAACTTCTCCAATATAGTGTAGTTGGGAGAATTCAAAAAGATAATAGGACTATCATGCGTGGGTGCAATAGAAACAATTTCATGTTTAGCATAAGGAACTATAGCAAGTTCATCTCCATAAGCATAATTCATATTGGCATCTTGGCCACAAGCATAGCAAGCATCATCAAAAAGGGATATTTCAAGAGAATCAACGGGATCATAGTAGTCATCATAGAAATCATCCTTCGGTAAGCACGAAGGGAAATTAAACAATGTATGATTTGAAGAGTTACTCTCATTAGAAGGTGGGCACGGGTAGCTAATTCGCTCTTCCTCCTTTTGTTCTTCGCTCTCTTCCTCATCTTTTTCATCCAATGAGCTCACAGTTTCATCAATTTCTTCTTCCATAGACTCCTGCAAAATATTAGTCTCTTCTTGGACAGCGGAGTAGTCCTCAATATATGGTTCAACATAGGCATTAGAAGCATAATTATCATAGCAATATTTAAGTATGGAATTTTTTTCAGATTTGTAAAGAGTAGCATCATACTTTTCAATCAAAGAAGCGATTTCGTAAGCACCCTTAAAAGCAACAAATTCTTCAATTTGTTGAACATCATAGTAATTATAAACACCCTTAGCATACGAAGATACGATTCCATTATCACTAAACTCACATTGATAGGGAAGGTGTTTCTTAGGGTTTTCAGAACAACAGGTAAAATCATATATTTCACATAAATTCCAAGCATAGCATTGCAAATGATGAATTTGACCTAGTAAAATTTTCCCCTTTTTTAAATATTCGGTGTCGCACAAAACAAGCATGCTCATCTAAAGATTTTCCCTCACCTAAGCTAGTTGGGGTTTCAGCATGAGCACATAGGGATCGAAGATGATCCAAGTAATATGCTTCAGTAGTGTGATTGATTTTGAGTGGTTCTTCAACCATTGGTTCAGTAGGTACAACTAATTTTTTGGTATTTTGCGTTTCCTACCCATAACTAAAGATAGAAAACAACTGAGAACAACAAATAACAATTACTTAGTGATAAAGCAAACAAGCACACACGAGAATATTCACCTCATGCTATTGCTCCCTGGCTGTAGCGACCAGACCTCAAACGGTCCAATCTCTATGCTCAGGTGTCATCCCTAGATCAGTAATGCTGACACCACACAGTACTTGAAGGATTTATAACAGAGTAGCAATCACACACTTATTACAACGAGTGTCTCAAAAGAGAACTTATTTCAATAAATATGGCTTAAGGCCATCTAATAACGATAACAGCGGAAGGCTTGGAAGATAAGTGAGTCCATCAACTCCAACGGCATCACTGAGTATAGATCCATGACCTAAAGGCACCTTAATCGTCGTCTGAAAAGTCTGCAACATGAACGTTGCAGCCCGAAATGGGTCAGCACATGGAATATGCTGGCAATGTAACACATAGAGATGCAATGAAAGTAATAGGCTATACTATATGCATATTTGGCTGGTGGAAAGCTCTATGGTTACAGTTTTGCGTAAAGCCAATTTTTCCCTACTGCAAAGGAATATATTTTATTTAACTATCATGGTAGTTGTTAAACATTGAGAATGGTTGACATCATTCTCAATCCCAATTAAGCACCAACATTAAAAACCCAACAAAATTAATTTAGAGTAACATGATGAGATTCACATGATAATCCAGGTACTAGATACTCAAGATGTCCATAACCGGGGACACGGCTAACCATGATTAGTTTATACACTCTGCAGAGGTTTGCGCACTTTTCCCCACAAGACTCGATCTCCTCCGTTGGGATTCTCGCACTACATGGTGTTTGAGAAACGGATGACCGAGACATAGTCTTTTAGAAGCGCTAGCACTTTACGATCGGGTAGACCATTGCACCTACTTTCCCCTACATCTGCTAGTCTACCACTGTAAGAGTTCGCACGACTTAATCAACTATGCTAGAGCCCATAGTAGCTTGTGGCTGCACACGGAAGTTTCTAGCATGAATAATCTCATGATCCCTTTGAGCCTGGGTGGCGGTCCAAAAGAAAAACAGGCAATCACTGGAATACCCAGGTGCCTCAATCCACCCAGATGTGTATTTAAGTTGCCACCTTAGATAAACCATTAATTTAACAATCTCACATCTGTCATGGATACACTCACCCAATCCACGTCTACTAGCATAGCATGGCATAATAAGCAAACGTAGAAGTAACTCCCAAAGGTTTGATAATAAACGGGTAATAGGTACTACCTCAACTACTTCCCAGAACCCATAATTTAATTAGATCCTAATCATGCAATGTGTGAGGATGGATCGAATGCAATAAAAACTGGGTAGTAGGAGGTATGATCAAAGTGTTACTTGCTTTGCTGATGATCCGCAAAACCTAGCGATTCGAAGTAGCAAGCGGCGCACTCCGGGTACTCTATCGCAAACAAACAAGCATACAATAAGTGCTCAACTAATGCATAGGTAAAACTCAAATAAGATATCTAACCAGAAATTTCAACTTAAGAACTCCGGTTGGCAAAAAGGATCAAATCGAACGAAGCAACGAAAGACAAACAGCAAAAGAAACAGGCTTTGTTTACTATTCTGGATCTAAGGCAGTTTTTACAGTGGCAAAAACTTGATTGAGTTGGTTAAACGGAAAGAGGGTTTCGAGATGAATCTCCACGCGCTTGAATCGCCTGATTCCGATAAACGAGCGAAAAGTTATACTAAAACGAAAATCTGATCAGGAATCATGATCAGAAAAATCGCGGATTTAATCCGAGAAAAAGAAAAATGATGAACAGATTAACGAACGAACGTTCGTTATCTGGATCTAAACAATGAACGCGTTCGTTAAAACGAACGAACGAGCGAACGCTCTCTAATTAACTAAACCAAAAAAACTGATCTAACGAAAAAAACAAATCTAAGTTTTTTTAAAAAAAAACGATCGATTTTCTTCGTGAAAACCGAGGCAACAACGTCTACCTCGGCGGCTCCGGCGAACGGCGGCGGCGGCGCGGCTCCGGCGATCCTCGGCGGTGGCGGCGGGGCAGCGGGGCGGCGTGGCGGGGCCGCGGCGGCGGCCAGGGTTAGGGTTTTGGGGCGGCGGCGGTTGGGCTGTCCCGGGCCTCGGGCGGCGCTATAAAAAGGCCTCGGCCAGGGAGCCCTGGCCGGATAAGGCCCGTAGGTCGGTTCGGACTTTAAAAAAAAATTATTATTATTATGCTCAGAAAAAACAAAAGAAATACTAAACGGACTCCAAAAATCCTGAAATAAATTTTCCCCGGCTTCTAAAATCAAGCCGCACAGGATGAACATTTATTTGGGGCCTAAATGCAATTTTGAAAAACGCGCATTTTTCCTAAATTCAAATAAAATAGCAAATAAAACCGAAATAAAATATTATTTGATTTTTTATTAAATCCTCAATATTTCTTTATTTTGGGAAAGTCATTTTATTCCCTCTCTCATATTTTATGATAGAAATAATTGAAGATAAAATAAATAAAATCTAATGATCCTATTTTCAAAATTTGAGAAAACTCAAATATGAAAATAACGAAATCCCCAACTCTCTCCGAGGGTCCTTGAGTTGCGTAGAATTTCTAGGATCAACCAAAATGCAATAAAATATGATATGCAATGATGATCTAGTGTATAACATTCCAAATTGAAAATTTGGGATGTTACAAACCTACCCCCCTTAAGATGAATCTCGCCCTCGAGATTCGGGTTGGCTAGAAAATAGGTGAGGGTGGTCCTTCAGCAAATTTTCCTCTCGTTCCCAGGTGGCTTCATCCTCCATGTGGTGGCTCCACTGAACTTTGCAAAACTTGATAACCTTGCTGCGGGTGACTCGACTGGCATACTCAAGAATTTTGATTGGTTTCTCCTCATAAGTCAAATCATTGTCCAACTGAAACGCTTCCAGCGGTACTGTGTCTCTTAGTGGTATATCAGCCATCTCTGCATGGCACTTCTTCAACTGGGAAACGTGGAACACGTCGTGAACTCCTGAAAATCCTTCGGGCAATTCCAACTTGTAGGCTACTTGTCCCATACGCTCCAAAACTTTGTATGGTCCTACAAAACATGGCGCTAACTTTCCCTTAACTCCAAAGCGCTTAACTCCTCGAAGTGGAGATACTCGAAGATAAACTCGGTCTCTGACTTCATAAACTGTCTCCTTGCGTTTAGAATATGCACAGCTCTTCTGCCTGGACTGGGCTACCTTGAGCCTATCGCGAATCAATTTCACTTTCTGTTCAGACTCCTTAATCAGATCCGGTCCAAACAACTGGCGGTCTCCAACTTCATCCCACGAAAATGGGGCCCTGCACCTCCTTCCGTACAAGGCTTCGAACGGGGCCATCTTCAAACTGGATTGATAACTGTTGCTATAGGAGAACTCTGCATATGGCAAATTCTCGTCCCAACTAGATCCTAGCGCACAAGCTCTCAGCATATCCTCCAAAATCTGATTGACTCTCTCGGTATGTCCATTTGTCTGCGGATGGAAAGTTGTACTGAACTCCAGCCTGGTACCCAAAGTTTCATGCAACTGATTCCAGAACTTTGAGGTAAATTGGGTTCCTCTATCTGATACAATGCTCCTTGGGACTCCATGCAGACATACGATTCTGGTCATGTATATCTTTGCCAACTTCGCACTAGTATAGGTAGTCTTCACTGGAATGAAATGAGCTACCTTTGTCAAACGATCGACTACAACCCAAATCGAGTCATAGCCTGAACGAGTTCTGGGAAATCCTGTGATAAAATCCATTCCTAACTTATCCCACTTCCATTCGGGTATCGGCAATGGCTGTAGCAATCCTGCTGGCTTCTGATGCTCTACCTTTACTCTCTGACATACATCACAAACTGCTACATACTCCACAATATCCTTCTTCATTCCGGTCCACCAGAAAATATCCTTCAGATCCAAATACATCTTGGTATTTCCTGGTTGAATCGAATATGGTGAATCATGGGCCTCTTGCAGAATTAACTTCCCGATCTCCGAATCATTAGGCACATAAACGCGGTCTTCAAACCATAAGGTATCGTGCTCATCCTCACGAAATCCTTTAGCTTTTCCCTTGATCATTCTCTCCTTAATAGAAGCAATCTCCTTGTCAGTGTTCTGGGCTTATCTGATCTTATCCATCAAAGTAGACTGAATCTCGAATGCTGCTACATAGCCTCTCGGGACTATCTCCAAACATATCTCACGAAGATTTTCGGCTAACTCTCTTGGTAAATCTCCCATCTTTAAGGTGTTGACATGAATTTTACGGCTCAACGCGTCGGCTACTACGTTAGCCTTTCCGGGGTGATAATGCAATCTCATGTCATAGTCCTTGATGAGCTCCAACCATCTCCTTTGTCTGAGATTCAACTCCTTCTGCGTGAAAATGTACTTCAAACTCTTGTGATCCGTGTATACCTCACAATGGTTTCCAATGAGAAAGTGTCTCCAGGTCTTCAATGCATGCACTACGGCTGCTAACTCCAAATCATGCGTAGCGTAATTCAACTCATGAGGCTTGAGCTGTCGTGAGGCATATGAGACAACTCTTCCTTCCTGCATAAGCACTACTCCAAGTCCTCGACGTGAAGCGTCGCAATACACCTCATAATCCTTGGTCTGATCTGGCAAAATCAACACTGGTGATGTAACCAAACGTTTCTTCAACTCCTGGAAACTGGCCTCACATTCCTCAGTCCATATGAACTTGGTATCCTTCTTCAACAACTCCGTCATAGGCTTCGCAATCTTCAAGAAATTTTCAATAAATCTCCGGTAGTATCCTGCGAGTCCAAGAAAACTCCGGATCTCTCCAACTATTGTTGGCGCTTCCCAATTTGTCACAGTGTCAACCTTGGTGGGATCTACTGCTATACCTTCTCCGGATATAATGTGTCCGATAAATCCAACTTCCTTCAACCAAAACTCACATTTGCTAAACTTGGCATATAATCGATGTTCTCTGAGCTTACCAAGTACCAAATGCAAATGCTCCTTATGCTCCTCTTCGTTCTTCGAATATACCATGATATCATCGATGAACACTACGACGAACTTATCCAAAAACTCCATAAACACCTTGTTCATCATGTTCATAAAATATGCAGGTGCGTTAGTCAGACCAAATGACATAACGGTATACTCGTACAACCCATACCTGGTGGTAAAAGCCGTCTTAGGTATATCCTGTTCTCGAATCTTCAACTGATGGTATCCTGATCGCAGGTTGATCTTGGAAAATACCTTAGCTCCTTGCAATCGATCAAACAGATCATTGATCATCGGTAGTGGGTACTTGTTCTTGATGGTTACTTCATTCAATCCTCGATAATCAACAACCATCCTTAACGATCCATCCTTATTTTCCACTAGAAGTACTGGCGATCCCCAAGGCGAAGAACTTGGGCGAATATAACCTTTATCCAGTAACTCCTTAATCTACTTCTTAATCTCCACCAAATCCTTTGCGGGCATCCTATATGGTCTCTTAGATATTGGCCCTGTGCCTGGCAAAAGCTCAATCAAAAACTCAATATCTCTACCCCGTGGCATGCCTGACAACTCTTCTGGAAATACATCAGGGAAATCCTTCACCACTGGTACTTCCTCCTGCACAACTCCTGTTAAAAAAATTACTTGAGTCCTCTTCGGCACATACCAGGATACATACTTG